>NW_025533494.1:772500-1072500 GCF_020615455.1 Coregonus clupeaformis | reverse complement strand
AGAGATTATGTGCAAATAGAGATACTGGGGTGCAAAAGAGCAAAATAAATAACAATATAGGGATGAGGTAGTTGGGTGGGCTAATTTCAGATGGGCTGTGTACAGGTGCAGTGATCGGTAAGGTGCTCTGACAACTGATGCTTAAAGTTATTGAGGGAGATAAGAGTCTCCAGCTTCAGAGATTTTTGCAATTCGTTCCAGTCATTGGCAGCAGAGAACTGGAAGGAATGGCGGCCAAAGGAGGTGTTGGCTTTGGGAATGACCAGTGAGATATACCTGCTGGAGCGCAGACTACGGGTGGGTGCTGCTATGGTGACCAATGAGCTAAGATAAGGCGGGGATTTGTCTAGCAGTGATTTATAGATGGCCTGGAGCCAGTGGGTTTGACGACGAACATGTAGTGAGGACCAGCCAACAAGAGCGTACAGGTCACAGTGGTGGGTAGTGTATGGGGCTTTGGAGACAAAACGGATGGCACTGTGATAGACTACATCCAATTTGCTGAGTAGAGTGTTGGAGGCTATTTTGTAAATGACATCGCCGAAGTCAAGGATCGGTAGGATAGTCAGTTTTACGAGGGCATGTTTGGCAGCATGAGTGAAGGAGGCTTTGTTGCGAAATAGGAAGCCGATTCTAGATTTAACTTTGGATTGGAGATTCTTTATGTGAGTCTGGAAGTTGAGTTTACAGTCTGACCAGACACCTAGATATTTGTAGTTGTCCACATACTCTAGGTCAGACCCGTCGAGAGTGGTGATTCTAGTCGGGTGGGCGGGTGCTAGCAGCGTTCGATTGAAAAGCATGCATTTAGTTTTACTAGTGTTTAAGAGCAGTTGAAGGCTACTGAAGGATTGTTGTATGGCATTGAAGCTCGTTTGGAGGTTTGTTAACACAGTGTCCAATGAAGGGCCAGATGTATACAAAATGGTGTCGTCTGCGTAGAGGTGGATCTGAGAGTCACCAGCAGCAAGAGCGACATCATTGATATACACGGAGAAAAGTGTCGGCCCAAGAATTGAACCCTGTGGCACCCCCATAGAGACTGCCATAGGTCCAGACAACAGGCCCTCCGATTTGACACACTGAACTCTATCTGAGAAGTAGTTGGTGAACCAGGCGAGGCAGTCATTTGAGAAACCAAGGCTATTTAGTCTGCCAATAAGAATGCGGTGGTTGACTTCTGGTTGACTTCTGGTTATATATTTTAATACAGACTAGCTCAAAACATGACTAATCATTGAAAAGGACAAATTACCCAATGGATCATAATACTTTTCTGTTAAGAAAGTGGGGGTGCAAAAACATATGTTTGCAACCTATTTTGAAAGTGGGGAAGCAGCTGCTACGTTTGCTCCATTGCTCAGGCGTCTATGGCCTATGCCTCTAACTCTTCAAGTTCTGGACTAAATGCAAAATGATTCATAAATACAGTTAAAACATTTTTTTGTTATTATTGTTGTTATTGTTGTTGTTATTACTACTACTACTACTAGTAGTACTACATTACAACAACAAAAACAACAACAACTCATTGTGACTCTAACTCTTTCAGTACAGGAGAGGGTACTTCAGAAACCTAATCATGTGTTGGAGATGCCTGGGGGACCTCTCTCCCTCACTCTGAGAGGCAGCCTGGAGCCTCCACCCTCAACAACCACTTCAGTCAGCAGTCAGGAGGTGAGGCCAGACTAAAGAGACACACCTATACAGTACACGCTGAGTCCCATATCCTGTTAGAAATGACATTTATCTTCCATAATAAGAGGTCAAAATACACAGACATCAATGCACTGTTGTTGTATTTGTACTGTTAGCCCACACTTGAATGTTTGCCAGTCTGTGAGTTATAAATGTGTGGTTTTGTAATATTGAGGAAAAAGTATTTTTAACCAAATTAAATCATGTTAAAGTAAACTGAAAAATACCACCCCAGTCACTACAATGGAGAATCATCAGATATCCCAGAAAGCAGCTGGATGCAATAATATATCCATAAACATATTTAAGTAGAAAAATAAGTATTTTTCAGTATTATTGTAATCAGTATCACAGTGGAATTACCCTGCAAATAACCTGCAATTGTTTTCCATCTCTAGATTCGCCACTCCCTCCCGGTGGAGACATTGCCAGCTGGCGGTCAAGAACATGTACTTCATTGTCTGAGCTTATGTAAGCAAAAGATCAACACCATCTGTCGTCCGGGACAGGCCAAGCTCCGTCTTCTAGGGGAAGTGATAGAAAAGGATCTAGGTGAGGTTGTTCCAGGGGTGAGGGTGACGCGCCTTGACTCAGCTCAGATGGTGCTGGAGGGCTTCTCAAGTGAAGTCCGGATAGCCAGACAGTTGGTTCAAGATAAAATCTCTACGGTGATGGAGCGAGTGGTGCCTGAGGTGTCCCTCCACCTCCTGTTCTTTCTGAGGAAGGAGTATGGGAGGCCTGAGCACCTGAGCAGCCTGCTGGCGTTTGAAGGCCAGGTGGAGGTAGAGCTGGGGGACACAGAGCTCCGTCTGTTCGCCCTCTCCTCTGGGAAACTGGACCAGGCTGAGAAGGATCTGCTGGGTGAGTTTGGGGAGGAGAAGATTGACCTGCCCAACGGTGTCCTCCCAGCTGAACTGAAGTCCAAACTTGAGAAGAAGGTGAAGGAGATGAACCAGAGAAGCCGCCGGGTGGTGGCCAGGTACGGTCCTGGGTGTAGAGTGCAGCTGCTGGGCCACCTGAAGCAGGTTCAGGAACTGAGGGAGGAGATCGGGGACTTTCTGATAGGCCAGTCCAGTGGAAGAGTTGTGGGACGCCCTCAACAGAACCATGGTGGCGAAGTCGGTGAAGCGGGCGCCGGACCAAGATGTGAGGAGACGGTCGCAGCCACCAGCTATTGCCTCCAGGGAGGGCTGCGGGTAGTGGTTTGTCAGGGTGACATCACCAAGGAACAGGCGGACGCACTGGTGAACGCAGCCAATGAGGATCTGGATCACGCTGGAGGTGTGGCTGCAGCTCTGAGCCGGGCGGGGGGACCTGAGGTACAGCGGGCCAGCAGGGATCTGGTTAGGCAGATAGGGAGAGTACCCACAGGTACAGTGGTAGAGACTACAGGAGGGAATCTGCCTTGTAAGATGCTGCTGCATGCGGTGGGACCAGTAGGTGGCAGCGTAGGTGGGAATGAGCGCCCTCTGCTGGAGAAGACAGTAATGGCAGCCCTGGATCTGGCAGAGACCCTGGAGCTCCAGACCCTGGCCATGCCCTGCATCAGCTCAGGGATATTTGGCGTTCCTCTGAAGGTGTGCTCTGAGGCCATAGTCTCTGCAGTGAGGGACTTTGGGAGGGAACAGCACATCCTTACCAAGGTCACTCTGATTGATGTGAGTGGAGAGGCAGTGAAAGCCATGCAGGAGGCCTGTGATAGGCTGTTACAGGGTAAGAGGGAGTTTTCTGGTTGGGAGGGAGATTCTAGCACCACCACTACCACTACACATGCTCCTCAGAGAGACACCACTTCTGCCTCCACCAGGGGAGCAGCGGCTCCAGAGGTCTGTGTCCAGGTGGAGATCATCCAGGGAACCATAGAGAAGCAGCAGGTGAGAGAGAGACACTGACATGGCCACATTCTTGATTAAACAACATTCTGTGAATTATGTTGACTTCATACTGACTCAATGTTCCCATTCTCTTTTACACTTTCTCTTCCTTTTTCTGTTACCCTTTTTCTTTCTTTCTTTATCTCTTTCTTTCCTCTTCTCTGTCTGTCTCTCTGAAGGTGGATGCCCTGGTGTCCCCCATGGTTGGTAGTGACCCTCTCTCCTCCCGTGTTGGTAATGTCTTGTTGGAGGCAAATGGACCGGCGCTGATGACAGCGTTTCTGAGGGAATCAGGGGGACAGACTGCACCTGGTGACAACGTCCTGGTGGATGGACTGTCTGGTCTCGGCTCTGGCCGTGTCTTCTTCCTCAGCTGTGCACACTGGGACAACAACTCCCAGGGACCAGCAGTACAGGTGTGTCCCCTTGTATGTGTGTGTGTGTTTTGACCTTTGAACCTCCATTAACCCTTAACCTTTGGTCCTCTCTCAGGCTCTGAGGCAGGGTGTGAGGAAAGTCCTGACCTCTTGTGAGAACCGGGGCTTCCGTTCCGTTGCCTTCCCTGTAGTTGGAACTGGTGAGGTTCTCCAGTTCCCTCACAACGTGGCAACGCAGGTTCTGCTAGAAGAGATCCGTCGGTACGAGCAGAACCGAGCGAGCAGAACCCCCTTCCTTATCCGCATTGTCGTCCATCCCAATGACAGAGATTCTACCAAGGTGAGGAGGGACGTTTAAAGAAGGTCTCAAACAATTACACAAAATGCCCATTAACTTAAATTAGTGTTGCACAGTATACCGGTACCACGGTAATATCACGGTTCCAAAATGTCATGATTCTTATTATACTAACATTTTAGAATACCTTAGTTATATAATACTACTGACCTTTTCAGCCATACCAATCTAAAGAACCTGCTTGCGCCTGTTATAAAATGTTTATAAAGTCTGTTTTGTTCATAAATTCAGTTGAATTTAAGCTAAAGCCACTAGTCTCTTGTATGTGCTGGTCCAATAATATCCACTTCTCTTTCATGCACGTATCACCTTTGTTAGCTGTAATCAGCCAGCTGCATCCCCTAACAGCCCTCACTCACCTGCTTCTCTCCGTCCGCTCTTCATGCGCGTCTATTCCTCCGTCAGTTAAAAAATATATAATTTAGCTGTGATGGCGAGCGGGGATGCAGACCCAGACCCTGATGAGTCTTCTGTTGTTAGATATGTACACTTATTACATTGGAGTAGCGTGCAAAGCGAGCAATGTTGTTACATTGTATAATTTCATCGCCTGTTATAACCAAGAGCACAGACCAGTCTGAGTAGACTTTGCAAGTTCACTGTCATGCAGCCTCTGAGTGTCAGAGAGGGAAAATGGACAGGCATGCTTGTAGCTTTACAGCAAAGAAAATGGCTTATCTCCAGCCTAAACGGTTAAAAAAATATGACCCATATTACCGGAGATTTCTTTCTATTGGGATTAGCACACATTTTATATAATTTCTAAAACCATGTCGCGGGCCATTTTAAACTAATCCCGGGTCGCTAATTATTGGTTTGATAACAAGCAACGTTGTTCCATCGTGTTACCTAGTTAGCTAACAATCTGTAAGCCTCAACTATATCAAAATCCATTTATTTCTGGTGCTCCTTCAATTCTGTTTGGTGCCTAATGTTGTAAAAGTTGGGAGCAGTGTGTGTATGTGTGTTTGTGGGAGAGAGCGAGAGAGTGGTGTGTATGTGTGTTTGTGGGAGAGAGAGAGAGAGTGGTGTGTATGTGTGTTTGTGGGAGAGAGAGAGAGAGTGGTGTGCTGTGTTTCTGAGAGTGAGGGTGACAGAGAGAGTGTGTAAGGAATGGAGGGAGAGTGTGTGTGTCTGTGTTAATTGAAGAGTAAAGAAGGTTTCATGCAGTGTTTTCTCCTTACTGATACAATGACATGCAGATCATTATGCATGTACATTCCTTCCTCCCATTCCTCCAGCCAAATCACAGGTAGGCCTTTGGAAATATGAGCAAATCAGCCATTCTATGCAGTATTCTATTATACACTGAACAGTGTGAAGTAAAATGTAATGTATTGTATTGAGTACAGAGTGAATTTTAGTGACAGAAAACGTCAACAAGCATCCGGGGGACGGGGCGAACAGGATGCTATGCCACTGATTGTCCACCGTGGTATCGCGATACTACTTGGTATCGTGATACTTGGCCTGGTATTGTATCGTTTGTACAATATTGGTATCGTGACAATAGGTTTAATATGTTTCAGCCAATCACATTTCAGATTCTCTGAAGCCATTATATAATACTGTGTAAAACATCCATAATTGCAGATTTGTTTAATAATAACAGTCACAATCCTTCATTGCAGTTGTATTGTTTGTTCTAATCCACAGGCTTTTCAGACTGCCCAGAATGCTATGCATCTCAGAGGGTTCATATTGGGTGCTCGACCAGAGCAAGGTGAGTTACAACACTTCACCCCCACCTTTAAATCATATACATTATTTCTATATGATTGATCCAGTTCAAGTTATAATTATGAACCGTCCCTATAGACATCAGGATTGTGCTGCTGGGTAAAACTGGAGGAGGTAAAAGCAGTGCTGGAAACACCATCTTCGGACAAGATGATGTATTTCTCGTAGACAGTTCCTCCACCTCCGCAACACAAATATGTGAAGCGCAGACCAAGAACATCAAAGGAAGAAACATCACCCTGATTGACACACCTGGATTATTTGACACTGACATCCCTAAAGAGGAGCTGAAACCTAAAATAGTCAAATGTATAACAGAGTGTGCTCCGGGGCCGCATGCCTTTCTCATTGTACTGAAAGTGGAACGGTATACAGTTCACGAAAAAGAAGCTGTAGCGAAAATTGAGAAATATTTTTCACCAGAGGCCTTCAAATATGCCACAGTCCTCTTCACTCATGGTGAACAACTCAATGGTTTGACCATTGAGAAGTTTGTCCAACAGAATTATGAACTGAACAAGCTTGTGGAGAAATGTGGAGGCCGCTGTCACGTCATTGACAACAAATAGTGGAACACCAATCAGCAGGGTCAGCACAGCAACCAGTACCAAGTAGCAGAGCTACTCAACACCATAGAGAAGATGGTGAGAGAGAACGGAGGAGGATGCTACACCAACGAGATGCTCCAAGAGGCAGAGAGATTAATACAAGCAGAGATGGAGAGTCTTAGGAAGGAGTTAAAAGGCCAGATGTCAGAGGAAGAGATGAGAAAACAGGCTAAAGAAAGAGCGAGAAAGAAGCTCCTGATCAAATTATCAGGGATTGTAACAGGTGCAGTGGTAGGAGCTCTACTTGGGGTGTCAATGCTGATAATGCTACCACTCACACTCGCTACACAACCATTGCTCCATTTAGTCAAAAGTCAGATAGCAGCTTCAATGACAGGGCCAGCAGTTGTGGCGGAGGTAGCAGGACCAGCACTTGCAGCAGAGACAGGGGCGACCATGGGAGTGGGTTCAGGGATAGGCATAGGAGCAGGGATAGGCATAGCTGTAGGAGTTGTTGCTGGAACCGCCGCAACAGCAGGAGCGGTAATAGGAGGGATAGTAGGTGCAACTGCAGCAGAGGAGGCAGAGACAGTACAGGAGGCAGCAGAGAAAGCAGCTAGTGCTGTCTACAAGGAAGCTAAGGGTCTTTATGAAAAAGCAGAAAACCTTTTGACAGGGTGCAGTAAGTCTAAGTAGATGAGATATACCTGAAACCATTGCATGATGGCAACATGTGTTTCAATATCTAATAACTATGTAGACAACAGTCAGTTCTGTAGCTCAGCTGGTAGAGCATGGCGCTTGTAATGCCAAGGTAGTGGGTTCGATCCCCGGGACCACCCATACACAAAAAAATGTATGCACGCATGACTGTAAGTCGCTTTGGATAAAAGCGTCTGCTAAATGGCATATTATTATTATTTTTACCACTGTAGAATAGCTGCTTGTCCAATATATGTAGCTGCTTGTCCAAATATATATATATATATACAGTGAGGGGAAAAAGTATTTGATCCCCTGCTGATTTTGTACGTTTGCCCACTGACAAAGACATGATCAGTCTATAATGTTATTGATAGGTTTATTTGAACAGTGAGAGACAGAATAACAACAAAAAATCCAGAAAAACTCATGTCAAAAATGTTATAAATTGATTTGCATTTTAATGAGGGAAATAAGTATTTGACCCTTCTGCAAAACATGACTTAGTACTTGGTGGCAAAACCCTTGTTGGCAATCACAGAAGTCAGACGTTTCTTGTAGTTGGCCACCAGGTTTGCACACATCTCAGGAGGGATTTTCTTCCACTCCTCTTTGCAGATCTTCTCCAAGTCATTAAGGTTTCGAGGCTGACGTTTGGCAACTCGAACCTTCAGCTCCCTCCACAGATTTTCTATGGGATTAAGATCTGGAGACTGGCTAGGCCACTCCAGGAGCTTAATGTGCTTCTTCTTGAGCTACTCCTTTGTTGCCTTGGCCGTGTGTTTTGGGTCATTGTCATGCTGGAATACCCATCCATGACCCATTTTCAATGCCCTGGCTGAGGGAAGGAGGTTCTCTCCCAAGATTTGACAGTACATGGCCCCGTCCATCGTCCCTTTGATGCGGTGAAGTTATCCTGTCCCCTTAGCAGAAAAACCCCCCCAAAGCATAATGTTTCCACCTCTATGTTTGACGGTGGGGATGGTGTTCTTGGGGTGATAAGCAGCATTCCTCCTCCTCCAAACACGGCGAGTTGAGTTGATGCCAAAGAGCTCGATTTTGGTCTCATCTGACCACAACACTTTCACCCAGTTCTCCTCTGAATCATTCAGATGTTCATTGGCAAACTTCAGACGGCCCTGTATATGTGCTTTCTTGAACAGTGGGACCTTGCGGGCGATGCAGGATTTCAGTCCTTCACGGCGTAGTGTGTTACCAATTGTTTTCTTGGTGACTATGGTCCCAGCTGCCTTGAGATCATTGACAAGATCCTCCCGTGTAGTTCTGGGCTGATTCCTCACCGTTCTCATGATCATTGCAACTCCACGAGGTGAGATCTTGCATGGAGCCCCAGGCCGAGGGAGATTGACAGGTCTTTTGTGTTTCTTCCATTTGCGAATAATCGCACCAACTGTTGTCACTCACCAAACTGCTTGGCGATGGTCTTGTAGCCCATTCCAGCCTTGTGTAGGTCTACAATCTTGTCCCTGACATCCTTGGAGAACTCTTTGGTCTTGGCCATGGTGGAGAGTTTGGAATCTGATTGATTGATTGCTTCTGTGGACAGGTGTCTTTTATACAGGTAACAAGCTGAGATTAGGAGCACTCCCTTTAAGAGTGTGCTCCTAATCTCAGCTCGTAACCTGTATAAAAGACACCTGGGAGCCAGAAATCTTTCTGATTGAGAGGGGGTCAAATATGTATTTTCCCTCATTAAAATGCAAATCAATTTATAACATTTTTGACATGCGTTTTTCTGGATTTTTTTGTTGTTATTCTGTCCCTCACTATTCAAATAAACCTACCATTAAAATTATAGACTGATCATTTCTTTGTCAGTGGGCAAACGTACAAAATCAGCAGGGGATCAAATACTTTTTTCCCTCACTGTATATATAAACAAATATTTAGTATATATATTTTTTCTTTTTTCATAGTTTTGTAAAAAATCAAGGGATATTGTGACAAATAGGGCTGTGGCAGTCATGAAATTTTGTCAGCCGGTTATTGTCATGCAAAAGACTGCTTGTCTCACTGTAATTGACAATTTATTAACGTAAAATTGTTTAGCATCTGGAGGCCTCCACTCTTACAAGCTGTATATAAGCCACTGATGTGCACTTTTGGAACATCTACATTTAAAAAGTCTAATAAATCAATTGAATATACATCGTAACAATAAACCTATTATTCATTTTAGGAAGGTCTAAATCAACATTATTATGTGAAGAGAATGTATTTCAGAAGAACAGTATATGAGTTGGCCCACTGTATGTTATCTGGCTATTTATTTATTTAACCTTTATTTAAACAGGGAGTCAAATTAAAGATTACAAATCTATTTTACAAGAGAGCCCTGTATACATTACAATTAAAACAGAATAATACAACAGCATACACATACACTACCATTCAAAAGTTTGGGGTCACTTAGAAATGTCCTTGTTTTTGAAAGAAGATCCATTTTTTTGTCCATTAAAATAACATCAAATTGATCAGAAATACAGTGTAGACATTGTTAATGTTGTAAATAGCTATTGTAGCTGGAAACAGCTGATTTTTAATGGAATATCTACATAGGTGTACAGAGGCCCATTATCAGCAACCATTAGTCCTGTGTTCCAATGGCACGTTGTGTTTGCTAATCCAAGTTAATCATTTTAAAAGGCTAATTGATCATTAGAAAACCCTTTTGCAATAATGTTAGCACAGCTTAAAATTGTTGTGCTGATTAAAGAAGCAATAAAACTGAGGGGGGGAAGGGTGCTCCCAACACTCTGGCAGATACGACGTAGGCTCCAGCTGGGGGGGCCTGGAGCTACAAAGATCTGTTGAATAGCTGGGCCACCTTCGGGACGTAGTGGTGGGTCCAATGGTCCCGTGGAGGTGGTGAACAATCAGGCCTGGAGGGCCTGGAGTAGTGCCTCTCAGGGGAGTACCGGCAGTGCTGGTGCTCCCGTGACGGTGACGATGTCTCTAGCCGGGGAGGCCTAGAGCGGTGGTGGTCAGGAGAGTAGTGGAGGTACCGGTGCTCCCGCGGCGGTGACTCAGGCCGGGAGGACATAGAGTACGCCCTTCTGATCTCTTGCTGCTCATGATGCAGGTACTCGTATTCCCTCATCAGCTCCCAACTGGTAAGGGTGTGGTCACTCCCTGACCACTTAGGATGCCTGGAGCTGGGCTGGTAGTCTATTAGATGAGAGAGGTGTGTAGGGCCTCGCAACTCATCTTCCTCAGGTGTATGACGGCTTCGTGGTGCGGTGTGGGCTGAGGTGGGTGGTGACAGGCGTTTCATATGTCTTAGGGATGCAGGAAAACTCGTCTGCATCTTGGGGCGTGGAAACAACTCCTTTTCTGGGTACTCCAGCATCTCAACTATAGCAAATCAGATTCCGGCAATACGAAGGACCATGTAAAGACTATTGGTCGCTAAATCCGGAGAAATGATGGACCATGTAAAAAACTGTTGGTCACTAAATCCGGCTAGAAGCCTGGTATGCCCTCACCGGTCTAAGCGATTGGCTGTGAATGCCCTCACCCGCTATATTCTTATAACTGATTGGTTTGGTTCTGTCCTCTATAGTGCTCTCCGATTAGAACATGATGTTGAGGCCCATCACTGTACTCTTGATAGTCACCACCACACACACACAGACACATCTGTTTCCATTTGAAGATGTTTACATGATTTCGGTAATTCCGAATGACTTGGAATCTTATTGTTGTGGTTCTATAAGACAAAGATAAGCACACATGTAAACAGTATTAGTTCAGGTTTATAACTATGCAATATACATATATGTACATGAATAAATGGCAAATGGCATTACACTTACAACATGTCTATAAAAGGCTATAAACACAGCATCAATTTAAACGTAAACTTAAGCATTCACCTCTTGGAGAGAGAGAGAAACGAATTACTTGGATTGATAAAGGGTAAAGATGTATGGCACTCTCCAGCCTAGTGTGAGAATCTGCCAGACTCCTAGAACTGTCTGGGATAACTCTAGAAGCTCGCCCATGGCAGCGCAATAAAACACCTTAATAAAGGCTACTATATAAAACTCTGTGGTAGCGTGTGCATGCAAAAGATTATGTTTACCAATACAACAATTGAGGTGAGGGATAACTGAGGTAGGCTGAGCAGCCAAACTAACGGGACTTAAGGGAAAATGAAGGGACTGTGAGGGGAAGTTAGGTACAGAGGAGTGGAGCAGGACAGACTTTTTTACAGTCCCTAAACAAGATCAATAGGGGAGCTTTTGAGCTGCATGTCTCAATGTCTTCACTGTTCTTTTATGTGCAATGATGCACCTGGCCTTTCCGCTGGCCTATCAGCTATTCCTATTTGTTCTTGTGTTTCATATAAAAAATGTATGCAGCTTTGATCGCTTTTATGTGTGGTATGATTGCTAGTTAGCCTGGCTATGTGAAAGTGAAACTTAAGCTTATACCATATTTCATTGTTGCATATGTCTGACATACATTCTGATTGAATAGAAAGTTTAAATATTATTGTATTATCCAAGTGTAGGCCTATTCAAATAATAAATATTAATCAAAAAGTCCATAGACTAAAAATATATATTTAAAAAATCAACTTTCAATTATGAGCAGACTTTCACTTAAGAACCGAGTAGGCTATGGTAAAAAGAAAAGGCACTCAATATCCGATCACTTAACCTAAACATTTTCATACCTTTTTGGTCTATGTAACCCATAACAATTAGCATATTGCAGATCTGGATAGAGGGCAGGATAGACAGTTAGACTGCATGTAAACCAGGGAAAAAACGCACTAACCTCCCCTGTGCCCTTTAAAAACCACACACCCCGCCCCAAAGCAAATAAAAACGTTTGACAACGCTCCCCCATTTCTTTGTTTCCTTATTCTCCTCGATCGACTTACTTGTCTTTCTAAACGACAAGTAATAGTCAGGCTACTTTATAATATGGAATACCCTGTTTTCTTCGAGTGCCAGACTCTGGACACATCACAGAAAGAGAAGATCAAAAAGTACTTTGAAATTCGCCGTAAATCCGGTGGCGGAGATTGTGGACCAGTAGAATCAGTTGGTGACAACGTTTACAAGATCGCGTTTATTGACCAGAAAGGTATGAAAATGTTTCGTCGAAGTGATCGGATATTGAGTGCCTTTTTTACCATATAGCCTACTCGAAATTTGGTTTATAGTGAAAGCCGGTTCACAATTTCATTTCATAATTGTTTTATTTATTCTATGTCCTATTTGATTAATATGTATTCTTTGAATAGGCCTACACTTGGATAAAACAATAATATTCAAGCTTTCTATGAGGATATGTTAAATCATTATGTTATGCAACAAATATATATGGTGTAGTCTTAAGTTTCACTTTCACATAGACAGGATGCAGACAGACATGTATAAATACATTCCTTAGGCATTTCATTAGGCTATATTGATTAATTCAGCAGTACTTTATCAATCAAAGACGTTTTAATAACTTTTAAGATTAATTAAGAACGTTATAGATGTACATACAGTATATGACTTTATAGATCATATCACAACTCCTCTAGTTTATGCCGTAGGCGCCTGACTTTGTAGGTGCAAATTGTTTTAGAATTTTAAAAACCATTTATTGCAATTCTATTCACAGGGGGAATCCATATTAATGAACAGAACACACAACTATTTTTCTTAGGTTTTGCCACAATATATGATATTCAAAATGTGTTTTAATGACTAGATCACCATTCTACTCCCTTCCCTGAAAAACCCACCCATAGTGGTTAAATGTCAGGTCTGAAACCCTACCAACTCTGTAACACACAAATATCCTGCTTCTCTCCTGACAATCCCACACACAGTGATCGATTGACAGGCCAAACTGCTATGAATATGGCCAGAATAACCCATGACAATTAGTAAATTAAATCGACATACACACACATAACAGTTTGGACTGTCAATCGATTAGCCATAGTGACTTCCGACTAATTATGATTGATTAAGATATTTGACAACAAATGGTGAAAAAACAGAAATATCATCAAAAGTATTAGGAATAACAAAAGTGTCTTAGCAAGCACTTTACTTGACCGTTATGCTTTTCCTCCAACATTTACTTTTTTACGGCACAATTGTTTGAAGCACTGTCACAGTTTCCCCATGAATTTTAATTACGTGGCTCAGCAGCACAGTACAGTACCTTCGGAAAGTATTCAGACCCCTTGACCTTTTCCACATTTTGTTACGTTACAGCCTTATTCTAATATGGATTAAATACATAAAACATCCTCAGCAATCTACACACAATACCACATCATGACAAAGCAAAAAAAGGTTTTTAGAAATGTTTGCACAATTATTAAAAATAACTTTACATAAGTATTCAGAACCTTTGCTATGAGACTCGAAATTGAGCTCAGGTGCATCCTGTTTCCATTGATCCTCCTTGAGATGTTTCTACAACTTGATTGGAGTCCACCTGTGGTAAATTAAATTGATTGGACATGATTTGGAAAGGCACACACCTGTCTATATAAGGTCCTACAGTTGACAGTGCATGTCAGAGCAAAAAACAAGCCATGAGGTCAAAGGAATTGTTAATAGAGCTCAGTGTCTAGGCACAGATCTGGGGAAGGGTACCAAAAAATTTCTGCAGCATTGAAGGTCACCAAGAACCACCAAGACTCTTCCTAGAGCTCGCTGCCCGGCCAAACTGAGCAATCGGGGGAGAAGGGCCTTGGTCAGGTAGGTGACCAAGAACCTGATGGTCACTCTGACAGAGCTCTAGAGTTCCTCTTTGGGGTATGGGAGAACATTCCAGATGGATAACCATCTCTGCAGCACTCCACCAATCAGGCCTTTATTGTAGAGTGGCCAGACGGAAGCCACTCCTCGGTAAAAGGCACATGACAGCCCGCTTGGAGTTTGCCAAAAGGCACCAAAAGGACTCTCAGACCATGAGAAACCAGATTCTATGGTCTGAAGAAACCAAGATTGAACTCTTTGGCCTGAACGCCAAGCATCACTTCTGGAGGAAACCTGGCACCATTCCTACAGTGAAGCATGGTGGTGGCAGCATCATGCTGTGGGGATGTTTTTCAGCGGCAGGGAGTGGGATACACTCAGGATCGAATGAAAGATGAACAGAGCAAAGTACAGAGAGATCCTTGATGGAAACCTGCTCCAGAGCACTCAGGACCTCAGACTGGGGCGAAGGTTCACCTTCCAACAGGACAATGACCCTAAGCACACAGCCAAGACAACACAGGAGTGGCTTCGGGACAAGTCTCTGAATGGCCAGCCACAGCCCGGACTTGAACATGATCGAACATCTCTGGAGAGACCTGTTTTTGCTTTGTCATTATGGTGTATTGTATGTAGATTGATGAGGGGGAAAAAAACAATTTAATCAATTTTAGAATAAGGCTGTAACGTAACAAATTGTGGAAAAAGTCAAGGGGTCTGAATACTTTCCGAAGGCACTGTATTATTAAGCCTAGTGATTATTTCTTATTATCTACTTGATAGCTACTCATAGAGCTCAACAGCTTGTAGTCCCAAAACCCGGAAATGAGTTACTTCTGGTTCTTTCAACCATTCCTATGGGGAAAATAAATTGAGAAAGAATAGGGTTTTGGTATGAATGCTGAAAATAAGGTCTGAGGTTAACACAGGCTTAAGAGGCCTTATACGTTTTGTTCTATAGTATGAGATAATATCAGTCAGTTAACATGACCATTTTGAATTATGAACTCTTTAGTGTGCTTTATGAGCTTTTTTTGATTACATAAATGCTTCAAGATTCACAAAAACTCAATTAATTTCCCCATAGGCTTTGTCCAACGAACTATGGTGGATTTAGTGCCTACCTGCAGTTTTCTGCAAAGGTGCAACCTTTGGTAGGCTGATGGAAGGCTACTCAGACTTATTGGGAGAATCTCAATTGCATACTCCTCGCGTCCTCTCTCCCCACCTAATTTAAAAAAACTCATAAGACATAAAATAACAATACAAATGTAACAACAAAATAGATAAAACAAATATTTTGCAGGTGCCTTTTCATTTTAAACACCAGCGGTGCAACCAATGATATTGGAAGATATAGAAATGAATTTAGTATTGTCTACATTCGTTTTTGACACTTTTATTCTATTATATAAATAAATAATGCATACTTTTAAATTATATTATGTGAGCTAAAAAGAAAAAAAAGAAGAAGAAGTATATAAAAACAGTTTCCTTAAAGTATATTTTTAGAGAGTACTAATGTTCCTGTCCCCACTACAACAACAACAATACTTAAATACATGTAATTTTGTCCTTGAAACATTTAATTGAAATACTGTAGAATTCCATGTATTCCTATGGAGGACTGCTCGTACTGGGGAATGCCAATATGGCCGACTGGTGGCTTCAAAGCCTCTCAATGGCCAACACATAGGATCAGTAATCCAGGGGTTATATACATCATTGTGTGCAACTAGTACAGAAAGCACTGAACCAAAACAGTGGTGTGGGAGCAAAGCAAAACTTTCTAGTGGGTAAAACTATTCACCTTGAGGAGACGTGGGGAGGGGGTGCAAAATGCAATCTGTTAATTATTATATAATATATAAAATGGACATATATATTTTAATACAGACTAGCTCAAAACATGACTAATCATTGAAAACGACAAATTACCCAATGGATCATATAATACTTTTCTGTTAAGAAAGTGGGGGTGCAGAAACATATGTTTGCAACCTATTTTGAAAGTGGGGAAGCAGCTGCTACGTTTGCTCCATTGCTCAGGCGTCTATGGCCTATGCCTCTAACTCTTCAAGGTCTGGACTAAATGCAAAATGATTCATAAATACAGTAAAACGTATAATTAT
Source organism: Coregonus clupeaformis (assembly GCF_020615455.1). Classification (NCBI taxonomy): domain Eukaryota; kingdom Metazoa; phylum Chordata; class Actinopteri; order Salmoniformes; family Salmonidae; genus Coregonus; species Coregonus clupeaformis. The sequence goes on along the minus strand of NW_025533494.1, from coordinate 1,056,328 downwards.
TGTTATTATTGTTGTTATTGTTGTTATTATTACTACTACTACTACTACTACTACTACTACATTACAACTACAAAAACAACAACAACTTAATATGACTCTGTAATTATTCCAGTACAGGAGAGGGTACTTCAGAAACCTAATCATGTGTTGGAGATGCCTGGAGGACCTCTCTCCCTCACTCTGAGAGGCAGCCTGGAGCCTCCACCCACAACAACCTCTCCAGTCAGCAGTCAGGAGGTGAGGCCAGACTAAACAGACACACCTACACAGTACACGCTGAGTCCCATATCCTGTTAGAAATGACATTTATCTTCCATAGTAAGAGGTTGTTACGTGAATTATTTAACAAACTATTTTAGTGTCTCTGTGCGTCTCCCAAAAGGTTGTAAGTCTTTTGGGATTTAAGTAACGGCCAGAGTCCCGGTCTGCATAGTCAGAGATATTTATTCATTGAGAATTCTGCCATCACAATTTCAGAGTCCATCTTTTATACTCATACGTCATACAAAAAAATCCCTCCCCTCTGTAGGCGGGCTGTATTTTTCCACTCTAAAACTGCTCTACTGACCATCAGTTCACACACACACACATATACACACATGCATGCACACATACACACACACACACACACACACACATACCCTACTCCCTGCATTACTCAGTTATTGCCATTCTCACAATATTCTGCACCATGTTTTCATAACAGTTTCTCCCCTCCCTAAATTGGGAGGCCTCTTTATCTTAGTTTATCAGTTGTCTTTGTTGTCTGGCCTAGCTCTTACTCACATTGCTAAATAGTGGCTCAATGCCATAGCCTTTACTGGTCCTACACTCACACATTTCTAACACATTATACACAGTTTCAGGGTGTAATAATTAGTCATTAATAATTAATCTATCAATTCCACCCTTTGACTAAATATTACACACATACAAAATATATGTTGTTATAGAAATGAATCACACTCATTGAAGTATATAAGTTGGTTTGCATATAAAAACATTACAGGTTCATCAGGGTTACCCCATGATTAAAAGCGTAACGTTACTTTTTAGCAATGGTAACTAGTACATCATACTTAAAACGAGACTTTAATACACAAAAGATCATTACAATAACTTTTAAACTAGAGATTTATAGTTCTAGGAAAACATCCAGTCTCAAACTGGATCGTCGTCGTCCTCCACCAAGGCTGGTAGGTCATAACCTTCATTCCTTAGGTCAGAGTCCGGGATTGGGCCGTATCTCACCATATGTTGGGAAACCGCCTTCTCCATCGCCTTGCTCACCAACCCTCGGACACAGGGAATAAGACAACATCCACAAAGAACAAGTATACCCATAGAAGCTATAACTTCACCCAGAATAGTTACAACAATAGTTTTCCATTTACCAAATATGTTATCAAACCAACCGTTCAGTTAACTATCAATACTAGAGTTCTCAGCCAGTTCGTTCGCCAGCGTGGTTAGTCCCTGAAGCGCTTTGGTCACGGACCCGTCCGGTGCTGTATTGTTTGGGGATGAAAGTACAGCACATAGATCCAAACAGAACACAAACTCCGCCCCGCTCAGCCAAAAGCATATCTAAAGCTATTCTATTCTGCCATGCCATTAAGCTAGTTGCCGCTGTCTGCTCAGCTAATCCCTTTATTGCATCACGAGTGTGGTTTATAAATCTTTGCTGGTTATAGTTGTCACGATCGTCGAAAGGAGTGGACCAATGCGCAGCGTGGAATGCGAACATCTTTTATTTATATTTCACCACACAAACAAAAACAACAAAACGATACGTGAAGTCCTTGGGTACATACACAAACCAACACGGAACAAGATCCCACAATACACTGTGCCAAACAGGCTGCCTAAGTATGGTTCCCAATCAGAGACAACAAGCAACAGCTGATTCTCGTTGCCTCTGATTGAGAACCACCCCGGCCAACATAGATACACATGAACTAGAAACTGAAACAAGGAACACAAAACATAGACTCTACACACCCTGGCTCAACATAAAAGAGTCCCTAGAGCCAGGGCGTGACAATAGTACATATAATTTATCCAATCTACGCTTTTATTAATTGTTGACCACCAGAAAAGACTTGATTCAAACCCAGCTGCGATCTGATTCCTAGCTTTGAATTCTTCTGGAACCCCTCGAGGTACTCCTATCCCATCAATATATATCCTTTCATCAAAGGATCCCAGGAGGAGGTCCTACTTTCTACGCGACAACTCACCATTGTTTGCGTATGTAGGTGAGTTCACAATCTGTTATCACCACACAACCACCAGATGTCAGCACGGGCCTGGTTTTGGCTCCTAAAAGCCTCCGGCTGCAACAAAGAGGAGAGATTAGTCATGGTCTCTTTAGTTGTGACATTCTCTGTGTGGGAGCAGGAGCTAAGATGCCCTACCCTGTATCCTATCTTACTAGTCCTAGAAAAACAATAAGAATCCCCTGACTTCAAATGGAGGCAACCTAGGTCGGGGTGACTTTGTTATCGGGGGATACAGATAGTGCAAGTTACTACAAGACTCCATCACCACATTCCCAGGTGGCTTGAACAATTTAATCATGGAGGATAAACCTGACAGAGAGTTAAAGCCTGTCAAGGGGAACGGAGTAGTTGTTAACCTTGGTTTGGCTGTCCCACAGGCATAACAGTCCTCTTTAGACATAGTTCTTGCCATATACTGAATCCATTCCAACCACAGGTCAAGATTTCTACACCCCGTCTCCACCTGTACTACTTCCTTCAGGTCTATAGTTTGCACTATCTTCACCACAGCCCCGGTCTCAGTACCTCCCTCAGAGAGGTTTACTCTATAGGGTGCCCCAGTTGAAGAGGATATCTCACTTGTTCAGGTCTGTAACCTGTTTTAGCGTAATTCAGACTTTCAGACAGTACCTACCCTTATATGGGTCGCACTGCCATTTTCTGGTAATTCCCTGCTTTCACAATACTACAACTGTCCCTAAACTGTGTATGGAGATTGACATATCCCCCCCCGCTTGGTATGAGCAACTACATAGTCCCAGGATGTACATGGTGACATACATATGGTGATGTCCTTCCCTAAAGTCCCTAGTACTTCCCCTTTCCCTACGTCTAGCTGTCTCCTATGCCTTCGTAGACTGTGCTCAGGTATTATTTTATCAACTTGTGTTAGGTTAACTACTACTTCTGGCTGATCAGGAGGGCCTGAGTGTGTTAGGAATATGGCCCCCACAATCAGACAGCTACCTACCGTCAGGAGACCTGTGAATCCCCACCCTCGCCCTGAGAACATGTCAGACGCCAGAGGCCAACCCATTGCTTCACCTTCTATCGAACTCACACAGGGATGATCAGACAGGGTAAGGGAATCTTCGTTAAGGAGCCAACCCCCGAGCCCTAATGGTGATCGGTTCTTTCTCCTAACTCTGTGTTTGTTCGTCAGGTGTAACTGGGTTTACCTTTTTGCAGTGTGTGACATGCACCCAGATGGATCTCTCAGCTATTCTGCTGGCAAAGGCAGTAACCAATAGGACTTGGTAGGGCCCTTCCCAACAGGCCTGCTTCCAGTTTTTCTTCTTTTAGGGACTGGATGCTCACCAGTCTCCTGGTTAGATAGAGTGGGTCACCTTCTCCTTTAGTTCACCTGTGGGGAACAAAACCTCTGACATACGGGTGTGGTTAATAAATTATCTTCTCACGTGTTCTGCTAGGGTGCTCTCTAGTTCTATGTCTGCCTGTCTGGTCCTGCCAACTGTGGCATTCTGTAAGGTCTTCCAAACACTTTCTCAAAGGGGGATAACCCATCTTTATCTGGGGTTACTCTAAATTTCTTTCCTTCACTCCGTGATAACTCTATAAAATCCATTTCCAATTGTTGGAAACGGTACTTAGCCGGAGGATACTCACCCTGAGGTGCCCTTTGTCTGCCCTGGTGATTATTTTGAGCACAGATAACACATCTTGAACAAAAGTCTTTTTTTGTTATTATTATTATTTTTTAATAATTAGTAATCCCATGTGCAACAAAGTGTTGTCTAATCTGTTCTACCATCCATCCCTCCTTTTGACACATGTCACTGCCCATGTGTCAATATTACCACCTACCTAAACAATCACTTAGGTAATATTGGTAATTTATCATCCAATTGCCATCCCTTAGTTTATTTTACCAATAAATAAAAATATCTTAAAGTCCTCCTCTCATGCCTTTAGAATTTACCAGTGTGGATGATTAATTAACACCAGAAAGTTAAAACAGAGTTCAGAGGCAATTGAAATTCCATCCCATAGTATACCAAACATTACCATTATTCTAAATATTTACAGTAACTACACGGTTCCTCACATTCTCTAGCAAAATGTCCCGTTTTGTCACAATTGTAACACTTCCACTCACTCCTGTCTCCACTATTACCATTTCCTTCTTGTCTGTCTTTGCTACCGTAACCTCTCTTCTCTCCTAGGTATTGACTAATAGTCTCACTGTCTCTAATTCAACACAAAACCCCATCATCAAATGTACTCCCAGCAGAACTGAAAAAAACAAAACAGACTGTGATTTCCAGGACACTGCACCTTTGTTTCTGGCCTCACTATCTCCCCCGGGAATTGGCCCTCCCTCAAGGTCCCTCCCAATCTGCTCTTGGTAAACTGCAAACCTTTTATTGCTTCTGGTTTCATAGGGTATTGCTTCTGATATGGCCTATGATTAGATTTGGGTATCACCTGTACTGGAATTACCCCCTTTTATTAATCCTATGTCTGCTGGACCCCGGGACCACAAATGCTCTGGAACTTCTTTTAAGTCTGACTCCTGTTGTTCTGTCAACAGGTATTCCTCTCTCCTCAGCATCTGCTATTCTCATCTAAATGTACTATCTGTGGATGGGCTGTGTTGATCGCCACTCACAATATTGACCCAATCAGTGATCCTCTTACCCTTGGATACCCACTGGCCCATGTCTTTCCAGTCCTCTGCTGGCTCCTTTGCTAGGGACACATGTGGGCTCCATCTTTCCCTGAACTTTGGGGCCCTAGTTCCACCTCCACTGCTGCGTGGGTGTTGTCATAGTGAAACCATTTCAAGGCTATAGTCCTTTCTGTGGTTTTAAATAATGCTTCCTCATAGATTGCATCTGGACCTGGGTGTTTGTTATACCAGAGAGTACAGTGTAGGTCATCGGGGGACATTTTAGTGGGGCCTGGTACTACATCATCAGCAAGTTCCATCAAGGTTCGGGGAATATCAGTTATTCCCCCCCTTAACAAATCTTGCCTATACCAATAACATGGCTCCCCTTCCCCACAGACCACCATATTGTCTCTGACTATGTGTACTTTCATTCCCCTCTCATTCGGACACAGCTTAGATATCAGGATGGGAATGGTTGCCTCTCATCCTGATTGGTCATGTTTTAGGGTTTGTCACGAGTTACAAAGCCAGAACCCAGAAGCAGACCAGGACAAGGTAAGTTGAAACGAAGGTGAGTGTTTATTTACAAAGTCAAGAGTGATGCTGAATAATCCAGGGAACAGAGCGGGCGGCGTTGATTAGTTGTTGGGGGTGCAGTGGTTGATCCAATCATGGCTCGGCAGCCGCCGACCACCAGGCAGAGGTTGGATGAAGGTTCCGGACGAGTGACTGCAGATGGAACAAAACGGAGGTAAGTAAACAACAAACCAACAAGGTGCAAAACAACAAAACTAACGCTAGAAGCTCTAAGACTGATACTCTGGTAAACCTACTGTTCATGGCTAACGATCCGGCAGGGAATGGATGTTAGGCCAGAGCCTAAGAAGGGTGATGATCAGGACCAGGTGTGCAGATTGCTGATGGGATGCAGGTGCGGAACTCAAGAGAGCTCCCCGGAGCGTTCCAGAACCCTCGGGAAACTGGAGATCACGAGCAGAAAAACTAGTCCACAGACAGGACCCGACTCAGACTGCCGGGATCGTTACAGTACCCCCCCTCCGACGAACGCCACCGGGCGGACTCCCCCGGAGCGCCAGGATGGAGGCGGTAGAAGTCACGAATGAGGTCAGCATCTAGGATCTGTCGCCGCGGAATCCAACTCCTCTCTTCAGGACCATACCCCTCCCAGTCCACGAGATACTGGAAACCCCGGCCCCGCCGTCTGGAATCCATGATGCGCCGCACCGTGTAGGCAGGACCACCTCCGATCATCCGAGGAGGAGGAGGAGGAGCGGAGGAGGCAACAGAGGACTGAGGAAAACAGGCTTGAGGCAGGAGACATGAAAGGTGGGATGGACTCTGAGCGTCCTCGGTAGTTTGAGTCGAACTGCCACTGGATTGATCACCTTCTCCACCACAAACGGACCAATGAACTTCGGTAACAACTTCCTAGACTCAGTCCGTAAAGGGAAGATCCCGTGTGGCCAACCAGACCCTATCTCCGATGGTATAGGTGGGAGCGGGGATCCGGCGACGATTCGCCTGGAGCTGATACCGGTCCGAAACTCTAAGGAGTGCCTTTCTGGCCCGATGCCAGGTCCGGTGGCAACGACGAATATGGGCCTGAACAGAAGGCACTGAGAGCTCCTTCTCCTGAGAAGGGAACAAGGGAGGTTGGTAGCCATACAGGCACTGGAAGGGAGACATCCCAGTGGCAGATGTAGGGAGAGTATTGTGGGCATACTCAACCCAAGGCAACTGAGAGACCCAGGAGGTGGGGTTGGAAGAGGCCAGGCAGCGTAGCGTGGATTCCATCTTCTGGTTGGCTCTCTCCGCCTGACCATTAGATTGGGGGTGAAAACCAGATGTGAGACTGACTGTAGCTCCAATGGCCAAACAGAAGGACTTCCAGACAGCAGAGGTAAACCGAGGGCCACGGTCGGAAACGATATCACTGGGCAACCCGTGGACCCTGAAAACCTCCTAACCAGGATCTCGGACGTCTCCGAGGCAGAGGAAGCTTGGCAATTGGCACAAAGTGGGCGAACTTGCTGAATCTGTCCACGATAGTCAGAACGACCGTGTTCCCCTCAGAAGCGGGCAACCCAGTGACAAAGTCCAGGGCCAGATGCGACCATGGTCGCCGGGAATAGGAAGGGGGTGAAGTAGTCCAGAGCTGGTCCGATTGGTACTCTTATTCTGCGCACACACTGGACAGGCAGCAACATAACCCCGAGTATCCTCGGCCATGGCAGGCCACCAAAACGCTCTGCGAAGAAACGCCATCGTCCGAGCCACGCCAGGGTGACAAGCCATCTTGCTGGCGTGGGACCATTTGAGGACCGCAGGACGAACCGACTCAGGCACAAACAACCGACCGGGTGGACCGTTACCGGACCGGGCTGCGTCCCGAAGGGCCGCCATCACCTCCTCCTCAATCTTCCACCTAACAGCTCCCACGACGCAGTTCCGGGGGAGAATTGTCTCGGTCTTGGACCCACTCTCCTCCGTCTTGGAGAACATCCGAGACAAGGCGTCTGCCTTGCCGTTCTTAGATCCAGGTCGGAACGTCAGGGAAAAATTGAATCGTCCGAAAAACAACGACCACCTGGCCTGACGGGAGTTGAGACGTCTAGCCGATTGCACGTAAGCAAGATTCTTGTGGTCAGTCCAGACAATAAACGGTTGCTCCGCCCCTCCAACCAGTGGCGCCACTCCTCCAAGGCAAGTTTCACCGCGAGAAGCTCCCGGTTACCCACATCGTAATTCCTCTCCGCAGGCGAAAGGCGACGAGAGTAGTAGGCGCAGGGATGGAGTTTACTGTCCGTGGAGCATCGCTCTGCGACAGGATGGCGCCAACTCCCACATCAGACGCGGCTCCACTTCAACGACGAACTGACGGGCCGTGTCCGGTTGAGAGAGAATCGGTGCGTTGGTGACTCGCCTCTTCAAATCCAGAAACGCTCGATCCGCCTCCGGATTCCACTTGAAGCTCCTGATACTGGAAGTCAAGGCAGTTAACGGAGCGGCCACACGGCTGTAATCCCGGATGAATCTGCGGTAGAAATTCGCAAACCCCAAAAATCTCTGGAGCTGCAATCTCGCACCGGGCTGGGCCCATTCCAGAACCGCTCTAACCTTCTCCTGGTCCATCCTAATCTCCCCCTGGAGATGATGTACCCGAGAAAGGATGTCGTGTGGGCGTGAAACTCGCACTTCTCGGCCTTCACGAACAGGCGATTCTCCAACAATCGCTGCAGAACCTGCCGGACATGCTGGACGTGGTCGGAAGGTTCCTTCGAGAAGATCAGAATGTCATCCAGGTAAACAAACACAAAGAGACCGATCATATCTCTCAGGACGCCGTTCACCATACTCTGGAATACCGCTGGAGCATTGGTCAGTCCAAACGGCATCACCTGATACTCGAAGTGACCCATCGGTGTATTGAAACCCGTCAACCACTCGTCTCCCTCTCTGATCCGGACCATGTGATACGCATTGCGTAGGTCTAGCTTGGTGAACACCGTAGCACCCTGTAAGGAGTCGAAGGCAGAACTCATCAAGGGCAGGGGATACTTGTTCTTGACCGTGATGTCATTCAACCCCCGATAATCAATACACGGTCGAAGAGAGCCATCCTTCTTACCCACAAAGAAGAATCCTGCCCCCAGGGGTGATGACGAGGGACGAACGAGACCAGCAGCTAGGGGACTCCTTGATGTAGGTCTCCAAAGCCTCACGTTCAGGGCGGGAGATACTGTATAACCTTCCCTTGGGGTAGACAGCTCCAGGGAACAGGTTGATGGCACAATCATATGGTCGGGTGGGGAGGGAGTGACAGAGCCTTCTGCTTACTGAACACTTCCCCCAAATCGTGATATGTCTCGGGAACCAGGGACAAATCTGGGGTTTAGCCTCAATCACCTGACTGGGAACCGAATGGGGACAGGCAGTCTTGAGACAGTTAGCATGACAATCAAGGCTCCAACTCGTTACCTTGCCCGTCACCCAATCGAACGTGGGATTGTGTTCCTTCAGCCAGGGGTATCCAAGGACCAGAGGAACATGGGAAGACGGCAGAATGAAGAATGAAATCATCTCCGAATGATTCCCCGACAACAGCATCTTAACCGGTTCAGTCCTCATCGTGATACGTGCCAGACTACTGCCGTTCAGAGTGGTCGCCTCAATGGCTTCCGGCAATTGCTCCTTGGAAAGCCCCCAGCTGTTCCACCAACTCGGCATCAAGAAAGCTTCCATCGGCACCTGAATCGATAAAAGCGTTAATCGCTAAGCTCTGATTCCTGTTCACAAGGGTAGCCGGGAAACGGGGTCTGACAGAGGTATTGAGAGGTCGAAACTGGCTCGCTAAAAGTCCTCCCAACTTTAGCGAGCCGCGCAGTTTGACGACCGCCGGGAACAGGTGGCGAGGTAATGTCCCGAACCACCACAGTAGAGGCAACAGTTAGTCCTACGTCTGAGTTGGCGTTCCTCCTTGGTTAACCCGTGCCGCCCTACTTGCATTGGTTCAGAATCGGAGACAGGACCTCTCCACTACTCCTGTGTGGTGGACGATGATCGACGTATTCTGGTCCAATCCCCGACCCGACTGGAACCTGAGAAGCTGATCGATTGGACGGACCCCATTGCTTCTCCCTCCTTCGCTCACGGACTCGATTATCCACCCGAATAGACAAGGCTACCAAGCTGTCCAGGTCACTAGGCTCCGGATAGGAGATCAACTCATCCTTGAGCTGCTCCGACAGACCCTGGTAAAAGGCCGCTTGCAGAGACTCCTCATTCCACCCACTCTCCACAGCCAACGTCTTGAACTCGATCACGAAGTCGGGCCACGCTGCGAGTTCCTTGGTGAAGCGAAAACAGGCGCCTAGCTGCGTCCCTTCCTCGGACGGAATGGTCGAAGAGCTTCCTCATCTCGGCCGTGAACCCCTGGTATGAAGCCATGCAGGGGTCTTGTCGTTCCCAAACGGCTGAAGCCCACTCCAGCGCTCGACCACGCAGCAACTCAATCACAAAGGCTATCCTAGCCTTGTCTGTGGCATAAGAGTAGGGCTGTAGATCGAACACTAACCCACACTGCATAAGGAAAGAACGGCATCTTCCCAGCTCCCCTCATATTTATCCGGCGTCGGAACCTTGGGCTCACGGAAGGACACAGCTCCAGACGCGGCAGGCGAGATGGGTGAAACCGGTAGTGGATCCTCCACCGAAACTTGCGCTGGTTCTGGACCTCCGTCAGACCGGTAGAAAGGTTCCGAACTGCCAACGCGATCTCCTGTAGCTCCGTGCTATGATGGCCCAACATCTTCTCCTGATGGGTAATGGCATGGCGAACAGAGTCCAGGTCCGCTGGGTTCATTACTGGCGGATCGTTCTGTCACGAGTTACAAAGCCAGAACCCAGAAGCAGACCAGGACAAGGTAAGTTGAAACGAAGGTGAGTGTTTATTTACAAAGTCAAGAGTGATGCTGAATAATCCAGGGAACAGAGCGGGCGGCGTTGATTAGTTGTTGGGGGTGCAGTGGTTGATCCAATCATGGCTCGGCAGCCGCCGACCACCAGGCAGAGGTTGGATGAAGGTTCCGGACGAGTGACTGCAGATGGAACAAACGGAGGTAAGTAAACAACAAACCAACAAGGTGCAAAACAACAAAACTAACGCTAGAAGCTCTAAGACTGATACTCTGGTAAACCTACTGTTCATGGCTAACGATCCGGCAGGGAATGGATGTTAGGCCAGAGCCTAAGAAGGGTGATGATCAGGACCAGGTGTGCAGATTGCTGATGGGATGCAGGTGCGGAACTCAAGAGAGCTCCCCGGAGCGTTCCAGAACCCTCGGGAAACTGGAGATCACGAGCAGAAAAACTAGTCCACAGACAGGACCCGACTCAGACTGCCGGGATCGTTACAGGGTTATTGGGGCTGATAACCTTTCAATAAATTGATGACCAGAGGCAGATCGCACTATGATTTTCTCCCCATCAATCCTGACTCCATCTGGCTTGTCTGTGGCACAGATTGCTGTCCTGCAGGCTCCCGTATCACAAAGGAATTTAATTGTCTTACCCATTACTCTCAATGTCAAATAAGGTTTCTGTTCCTGTTGAAGTGCTAAGTCAATAGTAGCCAATTCAAACACCTCACAATTTGGATCAAAGGGTTCCTTAGTCTTCCCCCCACTAGAGTCTACTATTTCTCCCTCAAGGACTAGTCACGCCTTATCTTCCTCTTCATCACGCTCAAAGCTGGGGGATGGACTTCTCTCTCGCTCTTCTCTCTTTTTCTCTTTTCTCTCTCCCGGTTTCCCTTCTTGCCCTCTCCTTTATGTTTGCAGCGGGAAAAGTTATGGCCTATCTTGCCACAGTATTTACACGGGGCCTCACATTCTTTGGCGAAGTGCCCTCCCTTGTTACAGTTAAAGCCCCCCCCCCCCCCCGTGGCCTTCACTCTTTCCTGCCTTATCTCCTCTCTCTCCTAAGTTTCTAGTTCTACCCGCCATCTCTCCCAGAGTGGCAATTAGGTACTCTGCATCTTCCTCTTCTTTCTTGGCTCTGTCCTGTCTGTCACTGCCTTATTGCCTGCGTCCGTAACGGGTCCGCGGTCAAACGACCACCCCTCATCACTGTCAAACGCTCCCTAAAACACTTTAGCGAGCAGGCCTTCCTAATTGACCTGGCCCAGGTATCCTGGATGGATATAGATCTCATTCCGTCAGTAGAGGATGCCTGGTTGTTCCTTAAAAGTAATTTCCTCTCAATCTTAAATAAACATGCCCCATTCAAAAAATACAGAACTAAGAACCGATATAGCCCCTGGTTCTCCTCAGACTTGACTGCCCTTGACCAGCACAAAAACATCCTGTGGCGTACAGCATTAGCATCAAATAGCCCCCGCGATATGCAACTTTTCAGGGAAGTTAGGAACCAATATACACAAGCAGTCAGGAAAGCAAAGGCTAACTTTTTCAAACAGAAATTTGCATCCTGTAGCACTAACTCCAAAAAGTTTTGGGACACTGTAAAGTCCATGGAGAATAAGAGCACTTCCTCCCAGCTGCCCACTGCACTGAGGCTAGGAAACACTATCACCACCGATAAATCTACAATAATCGAGAATTTCAACAAGCATTTTGCTACAGCTGGCCATGCTTTCCATCTGGCTACCACTAACCCGGCCACCAACTCTGCACCTCTGCTGCAACTTGCCCATGCCCCCCGCTTCTCCTTCACACAAATTCAGACAGCTGATGTTTTGAAAGCGCTGCAAAATCTGGACCCCTACAAATCAGCTGGGCTAGACAATCTGGACCCTTTCTTTCTAAAACTAGCCGCGAAAATTGTCGCAACCCCCTATTACTAGTCTGTTCAACCTCTCTTTCATAACGTCTGTGATCCCCAGAGATTGGAAAGCTGCTGCGGTCATCCCCCTCTTCAAAGGGGGTGACACTCTAGATCCAAACTGCTACAGACCTATATCCATCCTGCCCTGCCTTTCAAAGTATTTGAAAGCCAAGTTAACAAACAGATCACCGACCATTTCGAATACCACCGTACCTTCTCCGCTATGCAATCCGGTTCCGAGCTGGTCACGGGTGCACTTCAGCCACGCTCAAGGTCCTAAACGATATTATAACCGCGATTGATAATAGACAGTACTGTGCAGCCGTCTTCATCGACCTGTCCAAGGCTTTCGACTCTGTCAACCACCGCATTCTTATTGGCAGACTAAATAGCCTTGGTTTCTCAAATGACTGCCTCGCCTGGTTCACCAACTACTTCTCAGATAGAGTTCAGTGTGTCAAATCGGAGGGCCTGTTGGCTTACCTGGTTAAATAAAGGTGAAATAAAAAAATAAAAAAATAAAAAATTCTGCTCATGATGGATTGCATGTCTCTCTTTTTTTTATTTTTTTTATTTCACCTTTATTTAACCAGGTAAACCAGTTGAGAACAGGTTCTCATTTACAACTGCGACCTGGCCAAGATAAAGCAAAGCAGTGCAATAAAAACAACACAGAGTTACATATGGGGTAAAAAAACATAAAGTCAAAAATACAACAGAAAATATATATACAGTGTGTGCAAATGTAGCAAGTTATGGAGGTAAGGCAATAAATAGGCTATAGTGCAGAATAATTACAATAGTATTAACACTGGAATGCTAGATGTGCAAGAGATTATGTGCAAATAGAGATACTGGGGTGCAAAAGAGCAAAATAAATAACAATATAGGGATGAGGTTGTTGGGTGGGCTAATTTCAGATGGGCTGTGTACAGGTGCAGTGATCGGTAAGGTGCTCTGACAACTGATGCTTAAAGTTATTGAGGGAGATAAGAGTCTCCAGCTTCAGAGATTTTTGCAATTCGTTCCAGTCATTGGCAGCAGAGAACTGGAAGGAATGGCGGCCAAAGGAGGTGTTGGCTTTGGGAATGAGCAGTGAGATATTTCTGCTGGAGCGCAGACTACGGGTGGGTGCTGCTATGGTGACCAATGAGCTAAGATAAGGCGGGGATTTGCCTAGCAGTGATTTATAGATGGCCTGGAGTCAGTGGGTTTGACGACGAACATGTAGTGAGGACCAGCCAACAAGAGCGTACAGGTCACAGTGGTGGGTAGTGTATGGGGCTTTGGAGACAAAACGGATGGCACTGTGATAGACTACATCCAATTTGCTGAGTAGAGTGTTGGAGGCTATTTTGTAAATGACATCGCCGAAGTCAAGGATCGGTAGGATAGTCAGTTTTACGAGGGCATGTTTGGCAGCATGAGTGAAGGAGGCTTTGTTGCGAAATAGGAAGCCGATTCTAGATTTAACTTTGGATTGGAGATTCTTTATGAGTCTGGAAGTTGAGTTTACAGTCTAACCAGACACCTAGGTATTTGTAGTTGTCCACATACTCTAGGTCAGACCCGGTCGAGAGTGGTGACTCTAGTCGGGTGGGCGGGTGCCAGCAGCGTTCGATTGAAAAGCATGCATTTAGTTTTACTTAGTGTTTAAGAGCAGTTGGAGGCTACTGAAGGATTGTTGTATGGCATTGAAGCTCGTTTGGAGGTTTGTTAACACAGTGTCCAATGAAGGGCCAGATGTATACAAAATGGTGTCGTCTGCGTAGAGGTGGATCTGAGAGTCACCAGCAGCAAGAGCGACATCATTGATATACACGGAGAAAAGTGTCGGCCCAAGAATTGAACCCTGAGGCTATTACACAATTCAGTTATTTTCCCAACATACTCTCCGTGATCGGCCCATGGCAAAAGTGTCCTCTGGGCATCCCCTGAAACCCACTGCCCTCTAACGGCAGCCCAAACCTTACTATTCCTGTTTTGGGGTGGGTCATTCCTTCTACCGCTCTGGCCACGTCCTCTGTGTTCATGGCCTGTCTGCTAAATGGCATATTATTATTATTACTGTATACATCTAAGGTTGCTGGGGCCCCCTTTCATTCCCGCCAATAGATTAGGGAAGGCTATCAGTGGGTACTGGCCCCTCCTACTCTCTCTCTCTCTCACTGCTTATTTCTCCTTTACACACCTTATGTATCTGTTTAAGCATGGATTCGAGTTTATCTGCGTCTAGACATCCTCAAAACCATACCTCTCCCTCCACCTGGTTACATAATGGAGATTTCTTCTATCCCTGGATTCCATTTTAATTACATCAAGTATTTCTCGTCCCCAGTAAATTCTGGGACCTCTTGTGAGGATTTGCCCCCATGGTTGGTACTGTTAAAATCCCTTAGCCACCTCTTCTATATAACAAGTCAATTTAACAAGTAATTCAAAATAGCTTTAAACAACAACACCTGAATCACCCCTTCCTGTATATGTAATCTTGACTAGTCCCCAGAATTATCTCATACTTTTACAGAGGGATTTATCCCCACAATGCAATCTTGATAATTCCTGACAGTCCTCATACAACAGGAATGGGTTCTCCCTCTCTATACAACCACCTGGAATTATTCATAGATGTGACTTTTGAGCAAACATTAGGTCTCACACGTAAACAACCTTACATGATTATTGGTGTTATATCGGTAACCTGGAGTTTATAAGGCTCCAGAACGGATAGAGATACAGCAAAATCTACAGTTGTTTGTGACTTTTGACTTGACTAATATTCTATTTCTCACACATGCTATTTTAATTCCTTCTGGTGTACTTTTTGTATTTGTTTAACCCAGATTATTTGTTGACTGTTCAATAATCTCTTACAGGTTACATCCCATAGGTGTACTTTTAATAGTTCCTTCTATTTCAACACCGGGTAGTTTCTTTTGGTAATGGCCTATTACCGTGAATCATTACGGACCCACCAACAGGTTGACTAGTCCCCCAGAATTATCTCCTACTCTACGGAGGAGTCTATCCTCACAATGTAATCTTGATAATTCCTGACAGTCCCCTACATTTCACTTAAAATGGCTACGCATTGATCAATTTGCTACTTTTCAATATTTTAGCAAGTTCTCAAATCAATTTCACCAAGTAATGAATAAAGACTACTGACCTTATCCTTGCAGCCGAGATTCAATGTAGGTTTGGATTCCGTCACCGTCTCTGTCATTAATCAGGTGTCCTCTGGCCTGTTTTAACCCTTAATGTCAAAGGGCAGGACTTTCTATTTACGAATGTATAATTCGTCCGTCGACGGTTTTCAGAGTTACCTGGAATGACAGAAACAGGGTATTGGAGTCCGGCTCAGAAGGACCAAGCTGTTACGTGAATTATTTAACAAACTATTTTAGTGTCTCTGTGCGTCTCCCAAAAGGTTGTAAGTCTTTTGGGATTTAAGTAACGGCCAGAGTCCCGGTCTGCATAGTCAGAGATATTTATTCATTGAGAATTCTGCCATCACAATTTCAGAGTCCATCTTTATACTCATACGTCATACAAAAAAATCCCTCCCTCTGTAGGCGGGCTGTAGTTTTCCACTCTAAAACTGCTCTACTGACCATCAGTTCACACACACACACACATATACACACATGCATACACACAAACACACACACACACACACACACACATACCCTACTCCCTGCATTACTCAGTTATTGCTGTTCTCACAATATTCTGCACCATGTTTTCATAACAGTTTCTCCCCTCCCTAAATTGGGAGGCCTCTTTATCTTAGTTTCTCAGTTGTCTTTGTTGTCTGGCCTAATTCTTACTCACATTGCTAAATAGTGGCTCAATGCCATAGCCTTTACTGGTCCTACACTCACACATTTCTAACACATTATACACAGTTTCAGGGTGTAATAATTAGTCATTAATAATTAATCTATCAGAGGTCAAAATACACAGACGTCAATGCACTGTTGTTGTATTTGTACTGTTATCCCACACATGAATGTTTGCCAGTCTGTGAGTTATAAATGTGTGGTTTTGTAATATTGAGGAAAAAGTAGTTTTAACTAAATAAAATCATGTTAAAGTAAACAGAAAAATACCACCCCAGTCACTACAATGGAGAATCATCAGATATCCCAGAAAGCAGCTGGATTCAATAATATATCCATAAACCTATTTGAATAGAAAAATAATGACGTATGGTAATCAGTATCACAGTGGAATTACCCTGCAAATAACCTGCAATTGTTTTCCATCTCTAGATTCGCCACTCCCTCCCGGTGGAGACATTGCCACCTGGTGGTCAAGAACATGTACTTCATTGTCTGAGCTTATGTAAGCAGAAGATCAACACCATCTGTCGTCCGGGACAGGCCAAGCTCCGTCTTCTAGGGGAAGTGATAGAGAAGGATCTAGGTAAGGTTGTTCCAGGGGTGAGGGTGACGCGCCTTGACTCAGCTCAGATGGTGCTGGAGGGCTTCTCAAGTGAAGTCCGGATAGCCAGACAGTTGGTTCAAGATAAAATATCTACGGTGATGGAGCGGGTGGTGCCTGAGGTGTCCCTCCACCTCCTGTTCTTTCTGAGGAAGGAGTATGGGAGGCCTGAGCACCTGAGCAGCCTGCTGGGGTTTGAAGGCCAGGTGGAGGTAGAGCTGGGGGACACAGAGCTCCGTCTATTCGCCCTCTCCTCTGGGAAACTGGACCAGGCTGAGAAGGATCTGCTGGGTGAGTTTGGGGAGGAGAAGATTGACCTGCCCAACGGTGTCCTCCCAGCTGAACTGAAGTCCAATCTTGAGAAGAAGGTGAAGGAGATGAACCAGAGCAGCTGCCGGGTGGTGGCCAGGTACGGTCCTGGGTGTAGAGTGCAGCTGCTGGGCCACCTGAAGCAGGTTCAGGAGCTGAGGGAGGAGATCGGGGACTTTCTGATAGACCAGTCCAGTGGAAGAGTTGTGGGACGCCCTCAACAGAACCATGGTGGCGTAGTCGGTGAAGCGGGCGCCGGACCAAGATGTGAGGAGACGGTCGCAGCCACCAGCTATTGCCTCCAGGGAGGGCTGCGGGTATTGGTTTGTCAGGGTGACATCACCAAGGAACAGGCGGACGCACTGGTGAACGCAGCCAATGAGGATCTGGATCACGCTGGAGGTGTGGCTGCAGCTCTGAGCCGGGCTGGGGGGCCTGAGGTACAGCGGGCCAGCAGGGATCTGGTTAGGCAGATAGGGAGAGTACCCACAGGTACAGTGGTAGAGACTACAGGAGGGAATCTGCCTTGTAAGATGCTGCTGCATGCGGTGGGACCAGTAGGGGGAAGCGTAGGTGGGAATGAGCGCCCTCTGCTGGAGAAGACAGTAATGGCAGCCCTGGATCTGGCAGAGACCCTGGAGCTTCAGACCCTGGCCATGCCCTGCATCAGCTCAGGGATATTCGGCGTTCCTCTGAAGGTGTGCTCTGAGGCCATAGTCTCTGCAGTGAGGGACTTTGGGAGGGAACAGCACATCCTTACCAAGGTCACTCTGATTGATGTGAGTGGAGAGGCAGTGAAAGCCATGCAGGAGGCCTGTGATAGGCTGTTACAGGGTAAGAGGGAGTTTTCTGGTTGGGAGGGAGAGTCCAGCACCACCACTACCACTACACATGCTCCTCAGAGACACCACTTCTGCCTCCGCAAGGGAAGCAGCCGCTCCAGAGGTCTGTGTCCAGGTGGAGATCATCCAGGGAACCATAGAGAAGCAGCAGGTGAGAGAGAGACACTGACATGGCCACATTCTTGATTCAACAACATTCTGTGAATTATGTTGACTTCATACTGACTCAATGTTCCCATTCTCTTTTACACTTTCTCTTCCTTTTTCTGTTTCTGTCTTTATTTCTTTATCTCTTTCTTTCCTCTTCTCTGTGTGTCTCTCTGAAGGTGGATGCCCTGGTGTCCCCCATGGTTGGTAGTGACCCTCTCTCCTCCCGTGTTGGTAATGTCTTGTCGAAGGCAGCTGGACCGGGGCTGATGAAAGCGTTTCTGAGGGAATCAGGGGGACAGACTGCACCTGGTGACAACGTCCTGGTGTATGGACTGTCTGGTCTCAGCTCTGGCCGTGTCTTCTTCCTCAGCTGTGCACACTGGGACAACAACTCCCAAGGACCAGCAGTACAGGTGTGTCCCCTTGTGTGTGTGTGTGTGTTATGACATTTGAACCTCCATTAACCCTTAACCTTTGGTCCTCTCTCAGGCTCTGAGGCAGGGTGTGAGGAAAGTCCTGACCTCTTGTGAGAACCGGGGCTTCCTGCCCGTTGCCTTCCCTGTAGTTGGAACTGGTGAGGTTCTCCAGTTCCCTCAAACGTGGCAACGCAGGTTCTGCTAGAAGAGATCCGTCGGTACGAGCAGAACCGAGCGAGCAGAACCCCCTTCCTTATCCGCATTGTCGTCCATCCCAATGACAGAGATTCTACCAAGGTGAGAGGGACGTTTAAGAAGGTCTCAAAGAATTACACAAAATGTCCATTAACTTAAATTAGTGTTGCACGGTATACCGGTACCACGGTAATATCACGGTTCCAAAATGTCATGATTCTTATTATACTAACATTTTAGAATACCTTAGTTATATAATACTACTGACCTTTTCAGCCCTACCAATCTAAAGAACCTGCTGGCGCCTGTTATAAAATGTTGATAAAGTCTGTTTTGTTCATAAATTCAGTTGAATTGAAGCTAAAGCCACTAGTCTCTTGTAAGCACTGGTCCAATAATATCCACTTCTCTTTCATGCACGTATCACCTTTGTTAGCTGTAATCAGCCAGCTGCATCCCCTAACAGCCCTCACTCACCTGCTTCTCTCCGTCCGCTCTTCATGCGCGTCTATTCCTCCGTCAGTTAAAAAATATATAATTTAGCCGTGATGGCGAGCGGGGATGCAGACCCAGACCCTGATGAGTCTTCTGTTGTTAGATATGTACACTTATTACATTGGAGCAGCGTGCAAAGCGAGCAATGTTGTTACATTGTATAATTTCATCGCCTGTTATAACCAAGAGCACAGACCAGTCTGAGTAGACTTTGCAAGTTCACTGTCATGCAGCCTCTGTGTCACGATCGTCTGAAGAAGCGGACCAATACGCAGCGCGTGGAGTGAACATGATGACTTTATTTAATAAAGCAACCACAAAAAACAACAAATGACGATAGTGAAGTCCTCTGTAACACTGACAGAAACATGGAACAAAAACCCACAAACCAAGGAGAAACCACACAGTTTAAATATGGCTCCCAATCAGAGATAACGAGCCGACAGCTGACACTCGTTACCTCCGATTGGGGAGTCATATGACTAATCCTAGAAATAAACGTGACAGAAATGCAACCTAGAAAATCACCCAAACCCAAACATAGAAATACACCCAAACAATGAAAATGAACAACCCTGGCTCAAATAATCAAAGTCCATGGAGCCAGAGTATCACAGTACCCCCTAAGGTGCGCACTCCGGGCGCACCAGCATACAGTCTAGGGAGGGTCTGGGTGGCGTCTGTCCATGGTGGCGGCTCTGGCCCAGGTCGTGGTCCCCACCCCCACCTTAGTCACTATCCGCTTCCGTAGGCCCTCCACCTGACCACCCCCAATTAAACCCCACTGGATTAAGGGGCGGCACCGGACCAAGGGGCAGCACCGGACTAAAGGCAGCACCGGACTAAGGGACAGTACCTGACTAAGGGGCAGCACCGGACTGAATGGCGGATCCTGGCTGGCTGGCTCTGGCGGATCCTGGCTGGACGGCTCTGGCGGATCCTGGCTGGACGGCTCTGGCGGATCCTGGCTGGACGGCTCTGGCGGATCCTGGCTGGCAAGGCTCTGGCTGATCCTGTCTGGCGGAAGGCTCTGGCTGATCCTGTCTGGCGGGAAGGCTCTGGCTGATCCTGTCTGGCGGAAGGCTCTGGCCGATCCTGTCTGGCGGAAGGCTCTGGCTGATCCTGTCTGGCGGAAGGCTCTGGCTGATCCTGTCTGACGGAAGGCTCTGGCTGATCCTGTCTGGCGAAGGCTCTGGCTGCTCCTGTCTCATGGAAGGCTCCGGCTGCTCCTGTCTGGCGGAGAGCTCTAGCGCTCCGGTCTGGCGGACGGCTCTGAAGGCTCATGGCAGACGGGCGGCTTTGCAGGCTCAGTACAGACGGGCAGTTCCCTGCGGCGCTTGGCAGACGGACAGTTCAGACCTCAGGCAGACGGCAGACTCTGGCCGCGAGGCCATCGTAGGCCTGGTGCGTGATGCCGGAACAGGAGGTACCGGGCTGAGGACACGCATCTCAGGGCTAGTGCGGGGAGAAGCAACAGGGCATGCTGGACCCTGGGGACGCACCGTAGGCCTGATGCGTGGTGCCGGAACTGGAGGAGTACCGGGCTGAGGACACGCATCTCAGGGCTAGTGCGGGAAGCAGCAACAGGGCATGCTTGGCCCGGGGACGCACCGTAGGCCTGATGCGTGGTGCCGAACTGGAGGTACCGGGCTGAGGACACGCATCTCAGGGCTAGTGTCGGGGAGAAGCAACAGGGCATGCTGGACCCTGGGAACGCACATTAGGGCTAGTGCGGAGAGCCGGAACAGGGCATGCTGGACCCTGGGGACTCACATTAAGCCTAGTGCGGAGAGCACAACAGGACGCACAGGACTCGGGAGACACACAGGAGGCTTGGGCGTGGTGTAGGCACTGGTGGGAAAGGGCTGGCGACACGCACCGTATCCCTGGTGCGAGTGGCCGGAACAGGCCGGGCCGGGCTGGCGAGGCGCACCGTATCCCTGGTGCGAGTGGCCGGAACAGGCCGGGCTGGGCTAGGCGAAGCGCACCGTATCCCTGGTGCGAGTGGCCGAACAGGCCGGGCTGGGCTGGCGGCGCACCGTATCCCTGGTGCGAGTGGCCGGAACAGGCCGGGCTGGGCTGGGCGCACCGTATCCCCCGGTGCGAGTGGCCGGAACAGGCCGGGCCGGGCTGGCGGGCGCACCGTATCTCTTGGTGCGAGGGGGTCGTGAACAGGCCGGACCGTACTGGAGGCACACACCACTGGCTCTACCCCGGAACTGGAACGGCCGGACCGGACTGGATACACACCTCAGTCTCTCACGCCGTGCCTCCATCTCCTTTCCCTACTTTGGCCAGTGACCCCCGTGAACCTGGTGGCCTCTTGAATTCGCCCCTTCTCTGCCTCCGTTAGCCCCGTCGCCCAAGCCCTGTGCCCCCCAAAAACTTTTTGGGGTTGCCTCTCGTCCTTCCAACGATGATGGCCCTGCTGACGCCGTTGCTCCTCTCTGCCGTCGCCTCTTCCACCGTTTCGCTCCATGGACGGCGATCCATCCCATCCAGGATCTCCTCCCAATTCCAGGACCCCTTTCCGTCCAAATCTCCTCCCATGTCCAGGAAGCCTTTGGAGCTGGGTCCTGTTGCCGCTTGACACGCTGCTTGGTCCTTTGATGGTGGGTTTTTCTGTCACGATCGTCTGAAGAAGCGGACCAATACGCAGCGCGTGGAGTGAAACATGATGACTTTATTTAATAAAGCAACCACAAAAAACAACAAATGACGATAGTAAGAAGTCCTCTGTAACACTGACAGAAACATGGAACAAAAACCCACAAACCAAGGAGAAACCACAAGTTTAAATATGGCTCCCAATCAGAGATACGAGCCGACAGCTGACACTCGTTACCTCCGATTGGGAGTCATATGACTAATCCTAGAAATAAACGTGACAGAAATGCAACCATAGAAAATCACCCAAAACCCAACATAGAAATACACCCAAACAATGAAAATGAACAACCCTGGCTCAAATAATCAAAGTCCATGGAGCCAGAGTATCACACTCTGAGTGTCAGAGAGGGTAATGGACAGGCATGCTTGTAGCTTTACAGCAAAGAAAATGGCTTATCTCCAGCCTAAACGGTTAAAAAAATATGACCCATATTTTAGGAGATTTCTTTCTATTGGGAGTCGCACACAATTTATATAATTTCTAAAACCATGTCGCGGGCCATTTTAAACTAATCCCGGGTCGCTAATTATTGGTTTGATAACAAGCAACGTTGTTCCGTCGTGTTACCTAGCTAGCTAACAACCTGTAAGCCTCAACAATATCAAAATCAATTTATTTCTGGTGCTCCTTCAATTCTGTTTGGTGCCTAATGTTGTAAAAGTTGGGAGCAGTGTGTGTATGTGTGTTTGTGGGAGAGAGCGAGAGAGTGGTGTGTATGTGTGTTTGTGGGAGAGAGAGAGAGAGTGGTGTGTATGTGTGTTTGTGGGAGAGAGCGAGAGAGTGGTGTGTATGTGTGTTTGTGGGAGAGAGAGAGAGTGGTGTGTATGTGTGTTTGTGGGAGAGAGAGAGAGAGTGGTGTGTATGTGTGTTTGTGGAGAGAGAGAGAGTGGTGTGTGTATGTGTGTTTGTGGGAGAGAGAGAGAGAGTGGTGTGTATGTGTGTTTGTGGGAGAGAGAGAGAGAGTGGTGTGTATGTGTGTTTGTGGGAGAGAGAGAGAGAGTGGTGTGTATGTGTGTTTGTGGGAGAGAGAGAGAGAGTGGTGTGTATGTGTGTTTGTGGGAGAGAGAGAGAGAGTGGTGTGTATGTGTGTTTGTGGGAGAGAGAGAGAGAGTGGTGTGCTGTGTTTCTGAGAGTGAGGGTGACAGAGAGAGTGTGTAAGGAATGGAGGGAGAGTGTGTGTGTCTGTGTTAATTGAAGAGTAAAGAAGGTTTCATGCAGTGTTTTCTCCTTACTGATACAATGACATGCAGATCATTATGCATGTACATTCCTTCCTCCCATTCCTCCAGCCAAATCACAGGTAGGCCTTTGGAAATATGAGCAAATTAGCCATTATATGCAGTATTCTATTATACACTGAACAGTGTAAAGTAAAATGTAATTGAGTACAGTGTGAATTTTAGTGACAGGTTTTTGGAGAACGTATAGAAAACGTTAACAAGTGTCCGGGGAACGGGGCGAACAGGATGCTATGCCACTGATTTTCCACCGTGGTATCGCGATACTACTTGGTATCGTGATACTTGGCCTAATATCGTATCGTTTGTACAATGTTGGTATCGTGACAATAGGTTTCATATGTTTCAGCCAATCACATTTCAGATTCTCTGAAGCCATTATATAATACTGTGTAAAACATCCATAACTACAGATTTGTTTAATAATAACAGTCACAATCCTTCATTGCAGTTGTATTGTTTGTTCTAATCGACAGGCTTTTCAGACTGCCCAGAATGCTTTGCATCTCAGAGGGTTCGTATTGGGTGCTCGACCAGAGCAAGGTGAGTTACAAAAATTCACCCCCACCTTTAAATCATATACATTATTTCTATATGATTGATCCAGTTCAAGTTATAATTATGAACCGTCCCTATAGACATCAGGATTGTGCTGCTGGGAAAACCGGAGGAGGTAAAAGCAGTGCTGGAAACACAATCTTCGGACAAGATGATGTATTTCGTAGACAGTTCCTCCACCTCCGCCCAACACAAATATGTGAAGCGCAGACCAAGAACATCAAAGGAAGAAACATCACCCTGATTGACACACCTGGATTCTTTGACACTGACATCCCTAAAGAGGAGCTGAAACCTAAAATAGTCAAATGTATAACAGAGTGTGCTCCGGGGCCGCATGCCTTTCTCATTGTACTGAAAGTGGAACGGTATACAGTCCACGAAAAAGAAGCTGTAGCGAAAATTGAGAAATATTTTTCTCCAGAGGCCTTCAAATATGCCACAGTCCTCTTCACTCATGGTGACCAGCTCAATGGTTTGACCATTGAGAAGTTTGTCCAACAGAATGATGAACTGAACAAGCTTGTGGAGAAATGTGGTGGCCGTTGTCACGTCATCGACAACAAATACTGGAACACCAATCAGCAGGGTCAGCACAGCAACCAGTACCAAGTAGCAGAGCTACTCAACACCATAGAGAAGATGGTGAGAGAGAACAGAGGAGGATGCTACACCAACGAGATGCTGCATGAGGCAGAGAGATTAATACAAGCAGAGATAGAGAGTCTTAGGAAGGAGTTAAAAGGCCAGATGTCAGAGGAAGAGATGAGAAAACAGGCTAAAGAAAGAGCGAGAAAGAAGCTCCTGATCAAACTCTCAGGGATAACAACAGGTGTAGTGGTAGGAGCGTTCCTTGGGGTGGCACTGGTGACAGGGATCCCACTCACACTCGCTACAAAACCCCTGGTTCATTTAGTCAAACGTCAGATGGCAGCTTCAATGAAAACAGTGCCAACAGTCGCGGCGGAGGTAGCAGGACCAGCACTTGCAGCAGAGACAGGGGCGACCATGGGAGTGGGTTCAGGGATAGGCATAGCTGTAGGAGTTGTTGCTGGAACCGCCGCAACAGCAGGAGCGGTAAGAGGAGGGATAGTAGGAGCTACTGCAGCAGAGGAGGCAGAGACAGTACAGGAGGCAGCAGAGAAAGCAGCTAGTGCTGTCTACAATGAAGCTAAGGGTCTTTATGGCCAAGCAGAAAACCTTTTGAAAGATTACAGTGAAAGATCAGATACACCTGGAATCATACGTGAGAATTATACATGGAATAATTGAAAGAGTGATGGCAAAGTGTGTTTCAGCATATGTCTCTGTGTAGACAGCAGTCAGTTCTATTCCACTGTTGAATAGCCTCTTGTCCAAATATATCATACAATTACAATATAGCCAGTTTTAACTTCGCGGCTGGCCCATCTAGGGGAAACCCCTCAGCATTGCCTCGAGGACAAGACTCATCCCAATAAATGTCAATCTGCGTCAAGGGACATGGGTTTTTGACTTTTTGACTTCATTGATGATTATTACAACAAAGCAATCATTGGACACATAGAATAAGTGTTCTTAATATTTATTTATATTTGCAGTATTGTCTTTTCTCTAAAACATGCATGATATTTTTAATTAGATGTATTGATTGTTTGAACTGAAACTATATAAGCTACTGAATGTGCTAGAGCTCCTGCGAAGAATTCCAATATATTTATCTTTAGAATCTGCAAAAGGCAAATACATTTATATCTTCAATGTTTAGATAAAAAATAAAAGAAAAAACTTGCTTATAACCAACTGAGTGACAGTGAGTCAGTATATATATATTTATATAAGCAACATGGTCTAATTACAATATGTCAAAATAGTGACATTTAACAAGTGACATCAATAAGGGATCATAGCTTTTACCAAGATTCACCTGGTCAGTCTATGACATGGAAAGAGCAGGTGTTGTTAATGTTTTGTATACTCAGTGTATGTCACCTAACAGTAAGGAGGGAAATAACTTAGGGTTGGTTAGTATTTTTTTAAATAAATATTACAAGTACGCATTTTAAAAGAAAAAAAACATTTCTTAACATTTCCTTAACATTCCTATTTGTAGAAATGGAAAACGTCAAATATCTGTCATTAGGATGTTGATCTATTTTGTAAAATGATAAAAATACGATGAAAATAAGGTTAAGTGAGCTGTTATTGGTACGACTTACACACAATAATTATGTAATTCATGTGCTAGTTATTAGGTCTACCAAATCAACAAACAACCAACAAACATAATGATCAATACACATTAACTATTACTTACAGAAAAAAACATCTGTTAAAAAAAAACATTAATTTTATAATACATACAAAGATCAACACTAACATCATACTTGTAGTTATAGAATTACCAGATTTAAAGACTGACCCAATTAATTACACATAATGACTGTAGTTTACCACATGATTAACCATATTTATCAAATATATACTGTAATTTACTTATGGAAAAATAATCAAACCATATTTATCAAATATCTACTGTAATTTACCTACGGAAAATAATCTAACCATATTTATGAAATATATACTGTAATTTACTTATGGAAAATAATCAAACCAGTATGGGAAATTAGGTGTTTGGATTTTAAAAGTGGAGTGAGACTTACTTGATGTGTTGATATTTTACTACATCATTTGTATACTCAAAGACTGTTTCACCTGTATGATGACAAGATGTTACGGTCCAGGGTTAGAAGGTGGTCAGGGTGGTACAGTCCAGGATTAGAAGGTCATCAGGATGGTACGGTTCAGTGTTAGAAGGACGTCAGGCTGGTACGGTCCAGGGTTAGACGGTTGTCTTTCGGATAGTACGGTCCAGGGTTAGAAGATGGTCAGGATGGTATGGTCCAGGGTTAAAACGTCGTCTTTGGGATGGGTGTACTATGTTGTAGATTTGTGTATGTGAGATCATCTGTGGATCTGTTGGGGCAGTATGTGAATAGGAGTGGTCCAGGGTTTCTGGGATGATGGTGTTGATGTGAGCCATGACCAGCCTTTCAAAGCATTTCATGGCTACAGATGTGAGTGCTATGGAACGGTAGACATTTAGGCAGGTTACATAGACGTTCTTGAGCACATGGACTATGGTGGTCTGCTTGAAACATGTAGGTATTACAGACTGGGTCAGGAAGAGGTTGAAAATGTCAGTGAAGACACTTGCCAGCTGGTCAGCACATGCTTTGAGTATGCGTCCTAGTAATCTGTCTGGCCCTGCAGTCTTGTGAATGTTAACCTGTCTTACTCACATCGGCTACGGAGAGCGTGATTACACAGTAGTCCGGAATAGCTGGTGCTGTGTTACTTGCCTCGAAGCGAGCATAGAAGGCATTTAGCTTGTTTGGTTGGCTCGCGTCACTGGGCAGCTCATGACTGGGTTTCCCTTTGTAATCCGTGATAGTTTGCAAGCCCTGCCACATCCGAAGAGCGTCAAAGCCAGAGTAGTAGGATTCGATCTTAGTCCTGTATGGGCATAGTGGGATTTATTATAAGCGTCCGGATTAGTGTCCCGCTCCTTGAAAGTGGCAGCTCTAGCCTTTAGCTCAGTGCAGATGTTGCCTGTGTGGCTGGACTTCTGGTTGGGATACGTACACTACCGTTCAAAAGTTTGGGGTCACTTAGAAATGTCCTTGTTATCGAAAGAAAAGCAAATTTTTTGTCCATTAAAATAACATCAAATTGATCAGAAATACAGTGTAGACATTGTTAATGTTGTAAATGGCTATTGTAGCTGGAAACGTTTGATTTTTAATGGAATATCTACATAGGCGTACAGAGGCCCATTATCAGCAATCATCAGTCCTGTGTTCCAATGGCACGTTGTGTATCATTTTAAAAGGCTAATTGATCATTAGAGAACCCTTTTGCAATTATGTTAGCACAGCTGAAAACTGTTGTGCTGATTAAAGAAGCAATAAAACGGGCCTTCTTGAGACTAGTTGAGTTCTGGAGCATCAGCAATTGTGGGTTTGATTAAAGGCTCAAAATGGCCAGAAACAAATAACTTTCTTCTGAAACTCGTCAGTCTATTTTTGTTCTGAGAAATGAAGGCTATTCCATGCGAGAAATTGCCAAGAAACTAAAGATCTCGTACAATGCTGTGTACTACTCCCTTCACAGAACAACGCAAACTGGCTCTAACCAGAATAGAAAGAGGAGTGGGAGGGCCCAGTGCACAACTGAGCAAGATGACAAATACATTAGAGTGTCTAGTTTGAGAAACAGACGCCTCACAGGTCCTCAACTGGCAGCTTCATTAAATTGTACCCGCAAAACACCAGTCTCAATGTCAACAGTGAAGAGGCGACTCCGGGATGCTGACCTTCTAGGCAGAGTTGCAAAGAAAAAGCCATACAGTGGGGGAAAAAAGTATTTAGTCAGCCACCAATTGTGCAAGTTCTCCCACTTAAAAAGATGAGAGAGGCCTGTAGTTTTCATCATAGGTACACGTCAACTATGACAGACAAATTGAGAAAAAAAAATCCAGAAAATCACATTGTAGGATTTTTAATGAATTTATTTGCAAATTATGGTGGAAAATAAGTATTTGGTCACCTACAAACAAGCAAGATTTCTGGCTCTCACAGACCTGTAACTTCTTTTTTTAAGAGGCTCCTCTGTCCTCCACTCGTTACCTGTATTAATGGCACCTGTTTGAACTTGTTATCAGTATAAAAGACACCTGTCCACAACCTCAAACAGTCACACTCCAAACTCCACTATGGCCAAGACCAAAGAGCTGTCAAAGGACACCAGAAACAAAATTGTAGACCTGCACCAGGCTGGGGAAGACTGAATCTGCAATAGGTAAGCAGCTTGGTTTGAAGAAATTAACTGTGGGAGCAATTATTAGGAAATGGAAGACATACAAGACCACTGATAATCTCCCTCGATCTGGGGCTCCACGCAAGATCTCACCCGTGGGGTCAAAATGATCACAAGAACGGTGAGCAAAAATCCCAGAACCACACAGGGGGACCTAGTGAATGACCTGCAGAGAGCTGGGACCAAAGTAACAAAGCCTACCATCAGTAACACACTACGCCGCCAGGGACTCAAATCCTGCAGTGCCAGACGTGTCCCCTGCTTAAGCCAGTACATGTCCAGGCCCGTCTGAAGTTTGCTAGAGTGCATTTGGATGATCCAGAAGAGGATTGGGAGAATGTCATATGGTCAGATGAAACCAAATAGAACTTTTTGGTAAAAACTCAACTCGTCGTGTTTGGAGGACAAAGAATGCTGAGTTGCATCCAAAGAACACCATACCTACTGTGAAGCATGGGGGTGGAAATATCATGCTTTGGGGCTGTTTTTCTGCAAAGGGACCAGGACGACTGATCCGTGTAAAGGAAAGAATGAATGGGGCCATGTATCGTGAGATTTTGAGTGAAAACCTCCTTCCATCAGCAAGGGCATTGAAGATGAAACGTGGATGGGACTTTCAGCATGACAATGATCCCAAACACACCGCCCGGGCAACGAAGGAGTGGCTTCGTAAGAAGCATTTCAAGGTCCTGGAGTGGCCTAGCCAGTCTCCAGATCTCAACCTCATAGAAAATCTTCGGAGGGAGTTGAAAGTCTGTGTTGCCCAGCGACAGCCCCAAAACATCACTGCTCTAGAGGAGATCTGCATGGAGGAATGGGCCAAAATACCAGCAACAGTGTGTGAAAACCTTGTGAAGACTTACAGAAAACGTTTGACCTGTGTCATTGCCAACAAAGGGTATATAACAAAGTATTGAGAAACTTTTGTTATTGACCAAATACTTATTTTCCACCATAATTTGCAAATAAATTCATTAAAAATCCTACAATGTGATTTTTGGGATTTCTTTTTCTCATTTTGTCTGTCATAGTTGACGTGTACCTATGATGAAGATTACAGGCCTCTCTCATCTTTTTAAGTGGGAGAACTTGCACAATTGGTGGCTGACTAAATTCTTTTTTTCCCCACTGTATCTCAGACTGGCCAATAAAAATAAAAGATTAAGATGGGCAAAAGAACACAGACACTGGACAGAGGAACATTAGAAAAAAGTGTTATGGACAGACGAATCGATGTTTGAGGTGTTCGGATCACAAAGAAGAACATTTGTGAGACGCAGACCAAATGAAAAGATGCTGGAGGAGTGCTTGATGCCATCTGTCAAGCATGGTGGAGGCAATGCGATGGTCTGGGGGTGCTTTGGTGGTGGTAAAGTGGGAGATTTGTACAGGGTAAAAGGGATCTTGAAGACGGAAGGCTATCACTCCATTTTGCAACGCCATGCCATACCCTGTGGACAGCGTTTGATTGGAGCCAATTTCCTCCTACAACAGGACAATGACCCAAAGCACAGCTCCAAACTATGCAATAACTATTTAGAAAAGAAGCAGTCAGCTGGTATTCTGTCTATGATGGAGTGGCCAGCACAGTCACCGGATCTCAACCCTATTGAGCTGTTGTGGGAACAGCTTGACCGTATGGTACGTAAGAAGTGCTTCAGGAAGCATGGGGTGAAATCTCTTCAGATTACCTCAACAAATTGACAACTAGAATGCCAAAGGTCTGCAAGGCTGTAATTGCTGCAAATGGAGGATTCTTTGACGAAAGCACAGTTTGAAGGACACAATTATTATTTCCTTTAAAAATCATTATTTCTAACCTTGTCAATGACTACATTTCCTATGCATTTTGCTATATTTTCTATTCAAACTCATTAAATGTATTTTTCATGGAAAACAAGGACATTTCTAAGTGACCCCAAACTTTTGAACGGTAGTGTACGTACGGTCACTGTGAAGACGACGTCGTCGATGCACTTATTAATGAAGCCGGTGACTGATGTGTTTAACTCCTCAATGCCATCGGATGAATCCCGGAAGATATGCGTGTGTGTGTTTGTTCCAGTCTGTGCTTGCGAAATAGTCCTGTAGCTTAGAATCGGCTTCATCTGACCACTTCCGTATTGAGCGTGTCACTGGTACATCCTGTTGAAGTTTTTGCTGGTAAGCAGGAATCAGGATAGAGTTATGGTAAGATTTGCCAAATGGTGCTTTGTATGAGTCTCTGTGTAAAGGTGATCTAGAGTTCTTTTTCCTCAAGTTTCGCACTGGTAGAAATAAGGTAAAACCGATTTCAGTTTTCTGCATTAAAATCCCCAGCCACTATGGGATTAGTGCCAGCATCGATTTGTGGTGGTAAATAGATAGCTAATATAGATGAAAACTCTCTTTCGGTAAATAGTGTGGTCTACAGCTTATCATGAGGTACTCTATCTCAGGCGAGCAAAACCTTGAGACTTCCATAATATTAGAGATTGCGCACTAGCTGCTGTTGACAAAGAGACACACCCCACCCCCCGATCTTACCAGAGGCGGCTGTTCTGTCTTGCCGCTGCACGGAAAACCCAGCTAACTATATATTATCCATGTTATTGTTCAGCCTCGACTCGGTGAAACATATTATATTACAGTTTTTAATGTCCCATTTTATAGAATAGTCTCGAATGGAGCTCATCCAGTTAATTCTGTTCATGTGATTGCACATTTGCCAGTAGAACAGAGGGTAAAGGCGGATTATCCACTCGTCAGGTATCCTTTGTTATTTTTGGTCATAGGAAACGATGGCGTAAACATTACATGTACAAAAATAGTTCAAATCAAAGCAAAAAATAAACACAAAATAGCACAATTAGTCAGGATCCCGTAAAACGGCAGCTATCCCCTCCAGCTCCATCTAGTGATAACATTGTTTAATGTCAATGTTCTAAAAAGAGTGCCCCAAAGGACACTGTTAAGGTCCTAACTTATTTGCAAGACAACTACCGGTATTCTTTCGTTACGGTCCACGTGTTTCACTCAAAACCCTGTATTGCCTCTTCTCCCTGTCTGTCTGTTGGTCTGTCTGTCAATCTCTCTTTTCCTCTCTCATAGCTCATGGGACACAGAGAGCATAGTGACCTGGCAAGCAGCGTGTTGAGAACCAGCTGAGCTTCAGTCTCAAGCCTGCAGAGGACACTGGGAAAAAAACAACTCTGTTTACAATCTTTACACTGTGCAGGCCTTGGTCAGATGCATTAAGGGAATGTGCCACAGGCAAGACTGCCATGACGCTACATTTAGTAGGTACCGTACCCCCATCCCATCATCGACCCTCCTCTCCACCACTCCACCATCGAAACCTCTCTCTCTCCCCCATCCTACCCTCTACCTCTCCCTTACTCCACATTCATCCCCTCTTTCTCCTCTCCCCCACCCTACTCTCTACCTCACTCCCACTCCCCCACTCCACCTTCAACCTCTCTCTCTCTCTATCTCTCCTTTCTCCTACTCTACCCTCTACCTCTCCCCCACCTCTTCTCTCTATTCCAGTGTTTATCCATAAATGTGTTCTGTGCATGTACCTTTATGTTTGTAACCAAAGCTTTTTTCCCTTCTTTCTCACAGTGTTGTATGGCAACCCCATGCCCAGGATGATGTCATGTTGTATGGCTATGCCCAGGTCTACGAGCAGTGTTAATTTCGTAAACAGAAACAGTGACTCAAATATTCGTCAATGGCAATTGACAAGACTATAAAAGACTAAATAGACCCAGAAAAACCTAGAACTAAACTAAAATCATTTTTCCTTTCAGTTGATAAAAAAATAAAATTATCTCTGTGACTAAAATCTGACTACTGAGTGGACTGGACAAGGGGTTTTGGAGAGATTGAGAGCTTTTCAGTGATAAGCACAATTAAAAACGCAGTTCTGTTCAGCAGTGGGAAGGATGCGCCACACCCGGCACACACAGTTTAACCTACATCAGCTGGCGAGCTGCGGGGGAGCAAGCGATGAGAGTGAGCAGACGCCTCCGAGTATACACATCGCATATAGGCGACTCTCTTGCTTCCCCGTAGCTAACCAGTCAACAGCAGCCTGCTTAAGAAACACAAGATGCTTTACGAAATTAAAAACAATAGCAGCATTACGTTTAATAGTAAAACAACAGTCTAGCTATGTTTCTCTCCCTTGAGTGTAGAAACTTTTTGAATTTGTAGTCTCTATCAACCTTCGCACTTTCCTGCTTTTCATAGCCAGGTTCTGTAGCCAACGAACTAGCCAAGTCTCCCTCTTTTCCTCGGAGAAAACGTTGTGATTCTATGACCCATAATACCAGTGCTACGTTTTTTTTATTTTATATCGTGCATTGGCGGATCGCATTTTACATTCATAAGCCATATCGCGGGCCGTTCTAAAACTAGGCTACTTGCAGACCGCACCGTTAACCAGTAGTGTAGGCTACACCTTGTTCAGGCGTTTTTTTTATTTTATATCGTGCATTGGCGGATCGCATTTTACATTCATAAGGCATATCACGGGCCGTTCTAAAACTAGGCTACTTGCAGACCGCACCGTTAACCAGTAGTGTAGGCTACACCTTGTTCAGGCATGTTACCTCATTAGCTAACAACCTGGGGTGCGTTCAGGAGGACGCAACATTTTGGAACGTTTAGATATAAATATTCTATGTAGAACAAACATGCCTCTGACATGTTGAATAAGGAATAACGTTGGCTCTATTCATGGAATTTCTATCAACAACATTCAAGAAGGTTTTGCAACTGAACGTGGCCCTGGTAACATTACCAGTAGCCTATATGCAAACATTTGGTGCCACAGAAAGAAAGGAAAAGGGATAGTAAACAATTTGAGTAAATCCCTCTTGCCACTACACTATATCTTTATTTTGTGGTAATGTGGACCCAGTGACTCAGACTGGAGCACTTGGACCAGGACTCGAGCACTGGGACTTCATTCATAGGGACTCATAACTCAACTCGGTGAGTCGACCATTGGTGACTCCAACTTGTACTCTTGACTCGAGCACAGGGGACTACATCACTGGGCGAAACATTCATTAGCTCCCGTTCAAAGTCATTAGAACCCCTTCTACTCAGTGGTATAAAGTACTTAAGTAAAAATATTTAAAAGTACTACTTAGGTAGTTTTTGGTGTATCTGTACTTTACCATTTATATTTTTGCCAACTTTTACTTTTACTTCACTACATTCCTAAAGAAAATAATGTACTTTATACTCCTTACATTTTTCCTGACACCCAAAAGTACTCGGTACATTTTGACAGGAAATGGTCCAATTCACACACTTATCAAGAGAACATCCCTGGTCATCCCCACTGCCTCTGGCGGACTCACTAAACACAAATGCTTCATTTGTAAATTGTGTCTGAGTGTTGGAGTGTGCCCCTGGCTATCCTTCAATAAAAAATATAAGGAATTTGAAATGGTTTATACTTTTACTTTTGATACTTAAGTATATTTAAAACCAAATACTTTTAGACTTTTACTCAAGTAGTATGTTACTGGGTGGCATTCACTTTTACTTGAGTCATTGTCTATTAAGGTATCTTTACTTTTACTCAAGTATGACAATTGGGAACTTTTTCCACCACTGCTTCTACTTCTGGACATTAATGTGGCTGCGACATCTGTGGAACGTCGCTAGTCCAGCATCACTTTGTTATTGTGCAGTCCCGGTCACTTAAAATATCTTTGTACTCATTAATCATTATTTATTTGTATTTTTTAAAGATTTTATGTAATTTTTAAAGACAAAACATACACATACAAACGACATCACACACACATCAACTGCCTCACACCTGCCCAGACTCACAAGCTCACCCCCCTATCTCCAGCGCTGCATCAACCTCCGCTGCATGGCCTCATGTTTCCCTCAGTCGCCCACACACTTTCAAAATGTAGATAATAAAGCATTTGACCTTTCCATTGTATTAAAAATATACTCCAAGAGACAGAGGAAGACAGAGGACTGGTTGATTTCCAGTTTTTAAGTATACGTTTTTTTCAAGATGGTTGACAAGAAAGGGGTCTTCCAACCCATCTGGGTATCTCACTACACCCTTATATGCCATGTCTTGAAATATGCAGACAGAAGGATTAAAAGTACATTTACATTGTAATACTTCTGACAGACAACTTTCTAACTCCGCACATAATTGTTTGACTTTATAACATTCACATGAGGCATGGATTAATAACTCATTGTTAGTTTTACACTTAACCCAGCACAATGCCATTGTGCTATGGAATTTGTGAATTTTGTATCTTGTATAATTAAGCAATAATGCACGAGGGGATGTGGTATATGGCCAATATACCACAGCTAAGGGCTGTTCTTAAGCATGACGCATTGCGGAGTGCCTGGACACAGCCCTTAGCCGTGGTATATTGGCCATATACCACAAACCCCAGAGGTGCCTTATTGCTAATATAAATTGGTTACCAACGTAATTAGAGCAGTAAAAATGTTGATTTTTTCATACCCGTAGTATACGGTCTGATATACCACGGCTGTCAGCCAATCAGCATTCAGGGCTGGAACCACCCAGTTTATAATAAATTCTATACATTAGATAATACTGGATTAAGCATACATTTTCGTTATCTGTAATTTTGTTAAGTATGTTCCAACATTCCCTCCAACTTGTGCCAATATCAATTCTTTTTAAGTCTTGCTTCCAATAGTTAATACTTTTTCTAAGAGATTGTCAGTTGGATAAGCTCTCTGCAAGGATTTGTATAGCTTACCTATCATATGAATATCATTTTCTGATTCAAATAAGATTCCCTCAAGACTGCCCTGATGTCCAGAAGATTTCAAATCAAAATTTCGTGAAATAAAACTTTTAAGTTGCATGTATTTGAAAATATTGGTCAATCCAAAATTGCATTTCAATTTTGTGAAGCAAATACATTTATTTCCTATGTCGTGACATGACTTTCATTAATAGGGTGACTGTTATTTATCGAATCAACTAACTATGGTTAATTGTCACTCGATTAAATTAATCATGTAACAATTAACTCATTAGGAATTTGGGGCACCACGGAATATAAGTTGTTTAACGAGTTACCATCTTCCGAATTAAACTCTTAGAAGATATATATGTTATATATCGATAACAGTCACTTATTAAATAATTACCTCTTATCAGTCTCATTCTGAACGTCACATAATCCTTGAACCTGCAATAACCCTAACCTTATTTATGAATCAGCAATACACAAATTGGCTTAATTATTTATTTACTAACTAACTAGATAATAACACAGAATACACACACACACACAGGTTATTGATTACTAACGTAATAATGAGAACAGGTCCCTAGTGGACTGGATGAACAATAGCATGAATGCTTGCATAGAAGGAGGGTCAGAGTGGAAGAGAGAGACAGAGATTCAAAATATCATTGTTACTTTGGAAACTACGCTCACGGAAATACAAATGCTTAGAACTCAATAGCCGCTCATTCTGATTGGAAATGCAACATGTATTTACGTGTAGCTGTCCCCGATAGTTGAGTTGATGATGTAGGACTGGCTTGCCCACCAGAGATCCCAATGTCCTTGGTAGAGTTTCTGGTCGTAGTGGTGGTTAGATGGATACCTCTGATGTACCAACGGTTGTCGGAGAGGGATTGTCCTTCCCAACTCGTGTCTTTAGTGAAAGTTCTCTAGACGACTATACATGCCAGCTGCAGACTGAAATGATAAGGTCTAGTGCATTGTCTTCTTCTTCACCTCGTGTAGAGGTTGAGCGTTTCAGAGTTTCACCATTTTGCCATATTCAGCTCACGCTGCATGTCGGCTGGTCTGTAGAGTTTAACCATTTTGTAACGTTTAGCTCACGCTTTACCTCTGCTGGTCTGGTAGAAATTCAACCATTTTAAGCTGTGGGGCTTCCTGGTCTAATGTTAATTTGTTTTTCAAGGCTTTTTATGCCCTCGGGGTAAAATGTTACGTTCCATCATGTTTGTGCTCATCTGGGCATGGCCACTGACTGAGAACAAACCAATATGGAAAACAATCATCTCATCTGGAATGCTAAAATCACATTGTTATCTTCACAAAAGTATTATTATACTTAATCATTCATTTTATACAACAATTAGATGCAAACCTCATAACTGGGAAGTGTACACCCCCAGAGATACAGTTATGTTGTTCCACTGTCATTAATGACATCACAACATATAAACAAATTTGACATGATTGTTCTTTAAGTCCCCACCGACCATTTCCCACTGTCACGATCGTCTGGGTAAGGAGTAGTAGACCAAGGCGCAGCGTGTGAAAGAAACATGACTTTATTTAATTAAAGTTTCTAAATACAAACAAAACACGACTCGTGAAGTCCAACGGTTAACATACCGACACGGAACAAAAACCCACAACACCCAAGAGAAAACACACAGTTTAAATATGGCTCCCAATCAGAGACAACCAGCCGACAGCTGACACTCGTTGCCTCTGATTGGGAGTCACACATGCAAACATAGACATAGACAACCTAGAACAACCCACATAGAAAATGAACACATAGAATGCACACACCCTGGCTCAACATACAGAGTCCCAGAGCCAGGGTGTGACAGTACCCCCCCCTAAAGGCGCGGACTGCGACCGCGTCTTAACAAACCCCAAACAGGGGAGGGCTGGGTGGGCATTCCTCCTCGGAGGCGGCTCCGGCTCCGGCCTTGACCACCACCCCTCCATAATACCCCCGTAGCGCCCCTGGTCCGGTCTGACCCCGCTGGCTGGATCTGGACTGGACATAGACGGAGCGGATAGCTTACGCTCCGTTGCGGAGCAGCTGACCGGTCTTACCAGGCTGACGACTCGCACCCGGGCTTGGTGCGAGTAGCAGGAACGGGCTGAACCAGGCTGACGACTCGCACCCCTGGCTTGGTGCGAGTGGCAGGAACGGGCTGGACCAGGCTGACGACTCGCACCCCTGGCTTGGTGCGAGTGGCAGGAACGGGCTGGACCAGGCTGACGACTCGCACCCCTGGCTTGGTGCGAGTGGCAGGACAGGCCGGGCTGGGCTGGCGACGCACCCCGTAGGCTTGGTGCGTGGAGCAGGGACAGGCCGGGCTGGGCTGGCGACGCACACCGTAGGTTTGGTGCGTGGAGCAGGGACAGGCCGGGCTGGGCTGGCGACGCACACCGTAGGTTTGGTGCGTGGAGCAGGGACAGGCCGGGCTGGGCTGGCGACGCACCCCGTAGGCTTAGTGCGTTGAGCAGGGACAGGCCGGGCTGGGCTGGCGACGCACACCGTAGGTTTGGTGCGTGGAGCAGGGACAGGCCGGGCTGGGCTGGCGACGCACCCCGTAGGCTTGGTGCGTGGAGCAGGGACAGGCCGGGCTGGGCTGGCGACGCACCCCGTAGGCTTGGTGCGTGGAGCAGGGACAGGCCGAACCGGGCTGTGGAGACGGATAGGAGACCTGGAGTGAAGAGCGGCCACCACCCGTCCTGGCTGAATGCCTACCCTCACACACTCTGTGTGAGGCATCCGCACAGGACGTACAGGGCAATGTACCCCTGGCCTGGTGGCCTCCTGGATTCGCCCCATCTTTGCCTCCATCAGCCCCGTCGTCCATGCCGTGTGCCCCCCCCTAAAAATTTCTTGGGGTTGCCTCTCGACCCTCCGACGCTGCTCCCACGTCCAGGTTGCCTGTTCCTGGACACGCTGCTTGGTCCTGGTATGGTGGGTTTTTCTGTCACGATCGTCTGGGTAAGGAGTAGTAGACCAAGGCGCAGCGTGTGAAAGAAACATGACTTTATTTAATTAAAGTTTCTAAATACAAACAAAACACGACTCGTGAAGTCCAACGGTTAACATACCGACACGGAACAAAAACCCACAACACCCAAGAGAAAACACACAGTTTAAATATGGCTCCCAATCAGAGACAACCAGCCGACAGCTGACACTCGTTGCCTCTGATTGGGAGTCACACATGCAAACATAGACATAGACAACCTAGAACAACCCACATAGAAAATGAACACATAGAATGCACACACCCTGGCTCAACATATAGAGTCCCAGAGCCAGGGTGTGACACCCACATTCTTTGAAGTAGGAATATTGTTTCATTATCCACTTTTGGATGTTGGAGTCTTGGCGGGAAGACCCTCTCCCAATTCTAAAAAGCTATCCAAGGATTGTTCCATAGGGTTGTGTTTCTAAGCAGTTATATTGGTTCTTGTAGAATACGTTTCATTATATTCCATGTTGTTATAGTGTTCTTAACTATGAGTTGTTCATGTTCTTAGCTTCATCCTTTGAAAATAGGCACATGAAAAGATTCTGGGGATGAGGATGCGCATCTTCAATATGTACCCATTGTTCCTCTTTAGTGCATTTAACTATATGTCGCAAGTAAAAGCCTTGGGTGGCGAGTTGATACAATTCCAAGTCTGGAAGGTTAAAACCACCCTCAGACTTATGAAGAAGTAAAACTTTCCTTTTTATTCTATGAGTTTTATTTGCCCATACTAAGTCTGTTATGACCAAGTATACTTTTTTAAAGAATATCTTCGGTGGGGTAATTGATAGGCCTATTACCAATAATAAGTGTACAATTCTACCTGTTAGATTCCTGGGAATATTGTTCCATTTAACTAGGTCTGCTTTCATATTGTTGAGTAATGGATATTTTTATATATTTGTTGTTTGTTGTCACTTATTAAGCATCCTAAGTTTTTTTTTTTTTTTTGTAGTCCACTTAAAGGATTGCTATAGATCAGGGGTCTCCAACTGATGTGTATTTTTTTATGGATTATCAGATAAAATTGGGTTAATCACGAACATAGAGTTAGAATTATTTGTTACTGGGCCAGGAATGTAATTGGGTCATTTCACTGTGTGTGTGGTGGTAAAGAGGGAATCTGACCTAGGGTCAGATTGCTTGCTCTTACTTAGATCCATGGTTGTCTTATCATATCAAAGACTGAAACTGGCTTGGGCCTTTTGTTTCTGTCTTCAAACACAGTGAAAAGAGCCTGGGTTGAACAGATTTTAAACTAAACATGAGTGTTTTTGCAAGATAAGGATTGATTGATTGTAGTACTCTGAACTTAATGAAAGTGGGAAGTGGGCGGAGCAATAAAAGGGGGGTGCCATTCTGCAGACTGGTATCAGCTTTGTTGAAACTTTAATAAAGTCATTTCTTGATGCAACAAAAACTCTGTAAGACCTTATTTGTAATAAAGTATAGTGGTTATTTTCCACAACATAATATGTCAATTGCCAGATCCCAGCCCACCTATGAGTAGCTCGCCAAACAATTCTGAAAGAACATGCAATTTTCATGTGTTCCACCGCAAACTGTCATATACAAATCTCACAAGTGTCAAACACCACAAGCTCCCAGCTACTATCTAATCAACGCAACATTGACATTATCCCACCCCTGGTTAGCCACTATTGGCTTACAAAGCCAAACCTAACACAATATGTGCCAGTGAATTTCCAACAATATTGCCCCTGTCTGTTTGTGTGGTGCGCGCGTTTGTTTATCACTCCATGTATAGCCAGTTGATGTGATAACCCTCTTGTGGGTTGATAGAAATACTTTACCCAAAACCTTCTCAATCACATGTTTACTTTTATTTATTTATTTTATTTAACCAGGTAAGTTGACTGAGAACACATTCTCATTTACAGCAACGACCTGGGGAATAGTTACAGGGGAGATGAATGAGCTAATTGGAAGCTGGGGATGATTAGGTGGCCATGATGGTATGAGGGCCATATTGGGAATTTAGCCAGGACACCGGGTTAACACCCCTACTCTTACGATAGGTGCCATGGGATCTTTAATGACCACAAAGAGTCAGGACACCTGTTTAACGTCCCATCCGAAAAACAGCACCTTACACAGGGCAATGTCCCAAATCACAGCTCTGGGGCATTAGTATATATTATTTTTTAGACCAGAGGAAACAGTGCCTCCTACTGGCCCTCCAACATCACTTCCAACAGCATCTGGTCTCCCATCCAGGAACTGACCCTGCTTAGCTTCAGAGGCAAGCCTGCTTACCTGGCAGAAGTATCATTTGTATCTATTATTTGCTAATTTTGCCATGAAATGAGCAGCAGCAATGGGCCTACAGATCCATCTCTAGACCGGCACATTCCTCATTTGCCAGATGCACAATTAAAGGGGAATTACACAAAAAACTTTAAATGTGTTAGTTTTCTTCCAGAACAAATATATATATATATATTCGATGTGATTTAACCATTGACATGGACTCAGAACATCCAATTTTGTTGTGTCTCTTTGAACAATTGTAATTTTAACATACTTTTTTTGGGGGGGGGAATCACATATTTTATAGGTCCCCCCTTAGAGTTGTTTATTAACCCTGATTTACCAGGTATATTGACAAAAACATAATATTTGTAACTTGGGAGAGGGAGGGTGCACTTTTTTTTCTAGACACCTTGAGAACACTGTAAGGTGTATGTTTAGGCTAATGGCTGAGATATAATAATATGCCATTTAGCAGACGCTTTTATCCAAAGCGACTTACAGTCATGCGTGCATACATATTTTGTGTATGGGTGGTCCCGGGGATCGAACCCACTACCTTGGCGTTACAAGCGCCGTGCTCTACCAGCTGAGCTACAGAGGAGATCATACAAAATATACACTAACGGCTGAGAACCTTTGAACGCATAAATGTGTATAGCCATGCTAGCTAGCAAGCAGGCTAGGTAGTGCTAGGTATCAACAGCCAATCCAGTAAGGTCTGGAAACTACAGTGAGTTTCAATTGGTCAATAGCAATGTAATGTCGCGGAGTACACAACAGAAGTTCAGCTTTCCCCAACTTCAGCGTTCCCCAACTTTGGTCCCGCCCTGTTCACGCTCCCTCGCCCAACATCACATCATTGAAAATGAATGGGGCTCCGTTGTTTCATCACCCGCAACATGTTCAAATTATCTCTGCCTTAAGTGATTTGCTATAGAGTGCCTTTTTACCATAAGGTAACAAGGGGTAATTAGACCCCCAGGTAACTGCCCCCAACTGTAATTCTCAAAGAAACATATATAGTACTAGTCAAAAGTTTGGACACACCTACTCATTCAAGGGTTTTTCTTTAATTTTTTAAAACTATTTTCTACATTATAGAATAATAGTGAAGACATGTAGCAACCAAAAAACAAATCAAAATATATTTTTTATTTTAGATTCTTCAAAGTAGCCACCCTTTGCCTTGATGACAGCTTTGCACACTCTTGGCATTCTCTCAACCAGCTTCATGAGGTAGTCACCGGGAATGCATTTCAATTAACACGTGTGCCTTGTTAAAAGGCCATTTGTGGAACTTTCCTTCTTAACGCGTTTGAGCCAATCAGTTGTGTTGTGAAATGGTAGGGTTGGTATACAGAAGATAGCCCTATTTGGTAAAAGACCAAGTCCATATTATGGCAAGA
The DNA here is from genome assembly GCF_020615455.1 of Coregonus clupeaformis. Lineage (NCBI taxonomy): Eukaryota > Metazoa > Chordata > Actinopteri > Salmoniformes > Salmonidae > Coregonus > Coregonus clupeaformis. Next base: position 1,014,396 of record NW_025533494.1, on the reverse strand, counting down.
ACAGCTCAAATAAACAAAGAGAAACGACAGTCCATCATTACTTTAATACATGAAGGTCAGTCAGTCAAATTTCAAGAACTTTGAAAGTTTCTTCAAGTGCAGTCGCAAAAACCATCAAGCGTTATGATGAAACTGGCTCTCATGAGGATAGCCACAAGAAAGGAAGACCCAGAGTTACCTCTGCTGCAGAGGATAAGTTCATTAGAGTTACCAGCCTCAGAAATAGGCAATTAACTGCACCTCAGATTGCAGCCCAAATAAATGCTTCACAGAGTTCAAGTAACATACACATCTCAACATCAACTGTTCAGAGGAGACTGTGTGAATCGGGCCTTCATGGTCGAATTGCTGCAAAGAAACCACTACTAAAGAACACCAATAAGAAGAAGAGACTTGCTTGGGCCAAGAAACACGAGCAATGGACATTAGACCGGTGGAAATCTGTCCTTTGGTCTGATTTCACCTATAATTGTTGATCAGTTAGGTAGCATGTTAACTAACTACCAATACACTGCTTAAAACTATAATTGTTCAGAATGTGTAGATTTACTAGTTAAAAAGAAAATAAATCAAATGTAATTGTTCAATAATGTGTAATGTGTAATTGTTCAATAATTCAATGTGTTGTGTTTAAAAATAAAAATATCTGATCATATAAAATGTGTTGTGTTTATATTAAAAATCTGTGATAATAAATTAACACATCTAAACTAACAAATGTCAAATTATATTTTTCGCCGAGATGGCCAGTCAGTTTGAGTAACGTTATTGTGTATTCTACATAAAGACGCAGTTTTACGTTATTACGTAATGACGTAATGACGTCATCACGCAATGACATCCCAACATCATTTAGCAACACGTTGACCTGCCTCTAGCAACTTCCCCTGAAAATTAGTTGGCAGCACTGCTGCTGAGGGGAGGACGGTTCAAACCATGTGTTTGATGTTTTCAAAACCATTCCACTGATTGCTCTCCAGCCGTTACCACGAGACCGTCCTCCCCAATTAAAGGTGCCACCAACCTCCTGTGATATACAGTGGGGAAAAAAGTATTTAGTCAGCCACCAATTGTGCAAGTTCTCCCACTTAAAAATATGAGAGAGGCCTGTAATTTTCATCATAGGTACACGTCAACTATGACAGACAAATTGAGAAGAAAAAAATCCAGAAAATCACATTGTAGGATTTTTAATGAATTTATTTGCAAATTATGGTGGAAAATCAGTATTTGGTCACCTACAAACAAGCAAGATTTCTGGCTCTCACAGACCTGTAACTTCTTCTTTAAGAGGCTCCTCTGTCCTCCACTCGTTACCTGTATTAATGGCACCTGTTTGAACTTGTTATCAGTATAAAAGACACCTGTCCACAACCTCAAACAGTCACACTCCAAACTCCACTATGGCCAAGACCAAAGAGCTGCCAAAGGACACCAGAAACAAAATTGTAGACCTGCACCAGGCTGGGAAGACTGAATCTGCAATAGGTAAGCAGCTTGGTTTGAAGAAATCAACTGTGGGAGCAATTATTAGGAAATGGAAGACATACAAGACCACTGATAATCTCCCTCGATCTGGGGCTCCACGCAAGATCTCACCCCGTGGGGTCAAAATGATCACAAGAACGGTGAGCCAGTGAATGACCTGCAGAGAGCTGGGACCAAAGTAACAAAGCCTACCATCAGTAACACACTACGCCGCCAGGGACTCAAATCCTGCAGTGCCAGACGTGTCCCCCTGCTTAAGCCAGTACATGTCCAGGCCCGTCTGAAGTTTGCTAGAGTGCATTTGGATGATCCAGAAGAGGATTGGGAGAATGTCATATGGTCAGATGAAGCCAAAATAGAACTTTTTGGTAAAAACTCAACTCGTCGTGTTTGGAGGACAAAGAATGCTGAGTTGCATCCAAAGAACACCATACCTACTGTGAAGCATGGGGGTGGAAACATCATGCTTTGAGGCTGTTTTTCTGCAAAGGGACCAGGACGACTGATCCGTGTAAAGGAAAGAATGAATGGGGCCATGTATCGTGAGATTTTGAGTGAAAACCTCCTTCCATCAGCAAGGGCATTGAAGATGAAACGTGGCTGGGTCTTTCAGCATGACAATGATCCCAAACACACCGCCCGGGCAATGAAGGGAGTGGCTTCGTAAGAAGCATTTCAAGGTCCTGGAGTGGCCTAGCCAGTCTCCAGATCTCAACCCCATAGAAAATCTTTGGAGGGGAGTTGAAAGTCCGTGTTGCCCAGCGACAGCCCTAAAACATCACTGCTCTAGAGGAGATCTGCATGGAGGAATGGGCCAAAATACCAGCAACAGTGTGTGAAAACCTTGTGAAGACTTACAGAAAACGTTTGACCTGTGTCATTGCCAACAAAGGGTATATAACAAAGTATTGAGAAACTTTTGTTATTGACCAAATACTGATTTTCCACCATAATTTGCAAATAAATTCATAAAAAATCCTACAATGTGATTTTCTGGATTTATTTTCCTCATTTTGTCTGTCATAGTTGACGTGTACCTATGATGAAAATTACAGGCCTCTCTCATATTTTTAAGTGGGAGAACTTGCACAATTGGTGGCTGACTAAATACTTTTTTTCCCCACTGTACAACACTGAGTATACATTAGGAACATTAAGGACACCTGCTCTTTCCATGACATAGACTGACCAGGTGAATCCAGGTGAAGCTATGATCCCTTATTGATGTCACCTGTTGAATCCACTTCAATCAGTGTAGATGAAGGGGAGGAGACAGGTTAAAGAAGGATGAAGAGGAGAAGACAGGTTTTTAAGCCTTGAGACATGGATTGTCTATGTGTGCCATTCAGAGGGTGAATGGCCAAAACAAAATATTGAAGTGCCTTTGAACCGAGTATGGTACTAGGTGCCAGGTGCACCAGTTTGAGTGTGTCAAGAACTGCAACGCTTCTGGGTTTTCACACTCAACAGTTTCCCATGTGTTGAATTGCCTAGCTCAACCTTGAAGACGTAGTATCCCTATGACTGACAAAACACTGAGCCAATCACGGCACAACTAGAGAAAATTACCAACGCCTACGCTCTGTGCTTTCGCTGTCTGCCCCTCCACCTCAGAAAGCACTGAGCTAGGCTGAAACACCTGCATTTTGGAGTTGCCTTACTCAAGAGACCATGTGTGTATGTGGATTTATTAACACAAGGATAATTTTATTTTTTACATTGTTTGCAAACTGATATGTAACACGAATTACTGCCACAATAACATGCTAAATAGGTAAATTATAATTCATGTTTTATATATACGCTACATGACCAAAGGTATGTGGACACCTGCTCATCAAACATCTCATTCCAAAATCATGGGCATTAATATGGAGTTGGCCCCCCCTTTGCAGCTAGAACAGCCTATACTCTTCTGGGAAGGCTTTCTTCTAGATGTTGGAACATTGCTGTGGGGACTTGCTTCCATTCAGTCACAAGAGCATTAGTGAGGTCGGGCACTGATGTTGTGCGATTAGGCCTGGCTCGCAGACGGCGTTCCAATTCATCCCAAAGGTGTTCGATGGGGTTGAGATCAGGGCTCTGTGCAGGCAAGTCAAGTTCTTCCACACAGAAACTGTTGCCACAGTGTTGAAAGCACATAATCGTATAGAATGTCATTGTATGCTGTAGCGTTAAGATTTCCCTTCACTGGAACTAAGGGGCCTAGCCCGAACCATGAATAAGAGCCCCAGACCATTATTCCTCCCCCACCAAACTTTACAGTTGTCAATTTGCATTGGTGCAGAAAGCGTTCTCCTGGCATCCACCAAACTCAGATTTGTCCGTCGGACTGCCAGAGGGTGAAGCGTGATTCATCACTCCAGAGAACGTTTCCACGGCTACAGAGTCCAATGGCAGCGAGCTTTACACCACTCCAGCAGGCCCTTGGCATTGCGCATGGTGATCTTAGGCTTGTGTTTGTGCGGCTGCTCGGCCATGGAAACCCATTTAATGAAGCTCCCTACGAACAGTTCTTAAGCTGACGTTGCTTCCAGAGGCAGTTTGGAACTTGGTAGTGAGTGTTGCCACCGAGGACAGATTATTTTTACGCGCTACACGCTTCAGCACTCGGTAGTCCCATTCTGTGAGCTTGTGTGGCCTACCACTTCGCTGCTGAGCCGTTGTTGCTCCTAGACATTTCCATTTCACAATAACAGCACTTACAGTTGACCGGGGCAGCTCTAGCAGGGCAGAAATTTGACAAACTGACTTGATGGAAAGGTGGCATCCTATGACGTTGCCACGTTGAACGTCACTGAGCTCTTCAATAAGGCCATTCTACTGCCAGTGTTTGTCTATGGAGAATGCATGGCGGTGTGCTCAATTTTATATACACCTGTCAGCAACAGGTGTGGCTGAAATAGCAGAATCAACTAATTTGGAGGGGTGTCCACATACTTTTGTATATATAGTGTATTCAGAAAGTGTTCAGACCCCTTGACTTTTTCCATATTTTGTTACGTTACAGCCTTAGTCTAAAATTGATTAAATAGTTTTTCCCCCCCTCATCAATCTACACACAATAACCCATAATGACAAAGCAAAAATATATTTTTTTAAATGTTTGCAAATGTATTAAAAATAAAAAACGTAAATATCACATTTACATAAGTATTCAGACCCTTTACTCAGTACTTTGTTGAAGCAACTTTGGCAGCGATTACAGCCTCAAATCTTCTTGGCTATGACGCTACAAGCTTGGCACACCTGTATTTGGGGAGTTTCTCCCATTCTTCTCTGCAGATCCTCTCAAGCTCTGTCCGGTTGGATGGGGAGCGTTGCTGCACAGCTATTTTCAGGTCTCTCCAGAGATGTTCGATCGGGTTCAAGTCCGGGCTCTGGCTGGGCCACTCAAGGACATTCAGAGACTTGTCCCGAAGCCACTCCTGCATTGTGTTGGCAGTGTGCTTAGGGTCGTTTTCCTGTTGGAAGGTGAACCTTCGCCTCAGACTGAGGTCCTGAGCGCTCTGGAACATGTTTTCATCAAGGGTTTCTCTGTAATTTGCTCCGTTCATTTTTCCCCTCGATCCTGACTAGTCTTCCAGTCCCAGCTGCTGAAAAACAGCTCCACAGCAAGATGCTGCCACCACCATGCTTCACCATAGGGATGGTGCCAGGTTTCCTCCAGACGTAACGCTTGGAATTCAGGCCAAAGAGTTAAATCTTGGCTTCATCATACCAAAGAATCTTGTTTCTCATGTTCTTAGTCCTTTAGGTGCCTTTTGGCAAACTCCAAGCAGGCTGTCATGTGCCTTTTACTGAGGAGTGTCTGGCCACTCTACCATAAAGGGCTGATTGGTGGAGTACTGCAGAGATGGTTGTCCTTCTGGAAGGTTCTCCCATCTCCACAGAGGAACTCTGGAGCTCTGTCAGAGTGACCATCGTGTTCTTGGTCACCTCCCTGACCAAGGCCCTTCTCCCCCGATTGCTCAGTTTGGCCGGGCAGCCAGCTCTTGGAAGCGTGTTTTGGTGGTTCCAAACTTCTTCCAATTAAGATTAATGGTGGCCACTGTGTTCTTGGGGACCTTCAATGCTGCAGAAATGTTTTGGTACCCCTCCCCAGATCTGTGCCTCGACAAAATCCTGTCTCCTACACAATCCTGTCTCGGAGCTCTACGGAAAATTCCTTCAAACAAATGGCTTGGTTTTTGCTCTGACATGCACTGTCAACTGTGGGACCTTATGTAGACAGGTGTGTGCCTTTCCAAATCATGTCCAATCAATTTAATTTACCACAGGTGGACTCCAATCAAGATGTAGAAACATCTCAAGGATGATCAATGGAACCATGATGCACCTGATTTCAATTTCGAGTCTATTAGTAAAGTGTCTGAATACTTATGTAAATATTTGCTAACATTACTAAAACCCTGTTTTTGCTTTGTCATTACGGAGTATTGTGTGTAGAATGATGAGGAACATTTGTTTTTAATCCATTTTAGAATAAGGGTGTAACATAACAAAATGTGGAAAAAGTCAAGGGGTCTGAATACTTTCCAAATGCACTGTATCTATTTTTTTTAGCTAAACAGGTATGGCTCTGCCCCACCTGCCCTGAATGACGGGTCGACACTGCGTGTGTATCAAGAATGGTACACCACCCAAAGGACATCCAGCCAATTTGACACAACTGTGTGAAGCATTGGAGTCAACATAGGCCAGTATCCCTGTGGACCGCTTTTGACACCTTGTAGAGTGCATGCCCCAACGAATTAAGACTGTTCTGAGGGCAAAAGGGGGTGCAACTCAATATCAGGAAGGTGTTCCTAATGTTTTGTATACTTAGTGTTCATTTTCCCCATTCTACACTTGACAAGCAGTTTCCTTATTCCTTGGTACTGTGCTTATGCATGGTCATGACTGTGCGTAAATTCACGCACACTCTCAAGCAAACATTCATATTGATAAATTCACACTTTGCGTGGAACTGATCCCACGCATGGTTTACAAACAGATTTCGGCCTACACATGACTGATAAATGAGGCCCCTGGACCTTACCATCCTGACGACCTTCTAACGATATCCGCAGTCGATAAAAGACAGTACTGTGCAGCCGTCTTCATTGACCTGGCCAAGGCTTTCGACCGCATTCTTATTGGCAGACTAAATAGCCTTGGTTTCTCAAATGACTGCCTCGCCTGGTTCACCAACTACTTCTCAGACAGAGTTCAATGTGTCAAATCGGAGGGCCTGTTGTCTGGACCTCTGGCAGTCTCTATGGGGGTGCCACAGGGTTCAATTCCCAGGCCGACTCTATTCTCTGTGTATATCAATGATGTTGCTCTTGCTGCTGGTGACTCTCAGATCCACCTCTACGCAGATGACACCATTTTGTATACATCTGGCCCTTCATTGGACACTGTGTTAACAAACCTCCAAACGAGCTTCAATGCCATACAACACTCCTTCCGTAACCTCCAACTGCTCTTAAACGCTAGTAAAACTAAATGCATGCTCTTCAATCGAACGCTGCTTGCACCCGCCCGCCCGACTAGAATCACTACTCTCGTGAGTCTGACTTAGAATATGTGGACAACTACAAATACCTAGGTGTCTGGTTAGACCGTAAACTCTCCTTCCAGACTCACATTAAGCATCTCCAATCCAAAGTTAAATCTAGAATCGGCTTCCTATTTCGCAACAAAGCCTCCTTCACTCATGCTGCCAAACATGCCCTCGTAAAACTGACTATACCGATCCTTGACTTCGGTTATGTCATTTACAAAATAGCCTCCAACACTCTACTCAGCAAATTGGATGTAGTCTATCACAGTGCCATCCGTTTTGTCACCAAATACTACCCACCATATACTACCCACCATTGTGACCTGTACGCTCTCGTTGGCTGGCCCTCACTACATATTCGTCGCCAAACCCACTGGCTCCAGGTCATCTATAAATCACTGCTAGGCAAATCCCCGCCTTATTTTAGCTCATTGGTCACCATAGCAACACCCACCCGTAGTATGCGCTCCAGCAGGTATATCTCACTGGTCATCCCCAAAGCCAACACCTCCTTTGGCCGCCATTCCTTCCAGTTCTCTGCTGCCAATGACTGGAACGAACTGCAAAAATCTCTGAAGCTGGAGACTCTTATCTCCTTCACTAACTTTAAGCATCAGTTGTCAGAGCAGCTTACCGATCACTGCACCTGTACACAGCCCATCTGTAATTAGCCCACCCAACTACCTCATCCCCATATTGTTATTTATTTTGCTCATTTGCACCCCAGTATCTCTATTTGCACATCATCTTCTGCACATCTATCATTCCAGTGTTAATACTAACTTGTAATTATTTTGCACTATGGCCTATTTATTGCCTTACCTCCATAACTTACTACATTTGCACACACTGTATATAGATTTTCTATTGTGTTATTCACTGTACGTTTTGTTTATCCCATATGTAACTCTGTGTTGTTGTTGTTTTTATAACACTGCTTTGCTTTATCTTGGCCAGTTCGCAGTTGTAAATGAGAACTTGTTCTCAACTGGCTTACCTGGTTAAATAAAGGTGAAATAAAAATAAAATAACCCCGGCCAGGATGTCCTTGTCCCATTGCGCTCTAGTGACTGCTTGTGGTGGGCCAGGCGCATGCACGCTGACTTCAGTCGGCAGTTGGACGGTGTTTCATCCGACCCATTGGTACTTCTGGGTTAAGCGAGCAGTGTGTAAAGATGCAGTGCAGCTTGGCATGGTTGTGTTTCGGAGGACGCATGGCTCCTTACGGGAGTTGCAGCGATGGGACAAGACTGTAATGACCAATCGGATATCACGAAAAAGGGGTAAAAAGTACAACAACAAAAAAGTTGAGTAAGACTGACTTGATGTGTTATACATATATTACTACATCATTTATGTACTCATAGACTGTTGCACCCGTATGATGACAAGATGGTACTGTCCAGAGCCATGTATTTAGAAAGTTGGGACATTAAGGGTCTGCATTATGATGCATTTACAGTGAGGGGAAAAAAGTATTTGATCCCCTGCTGATTTTGTATGTTTGCCCACTGACAAAGAAATGATCAGTCTATAATTTTAATGGTAGGTTTATTTGAACAGTGAGAGACAGAATAACCAAAAAAAAAAAACGCATATCAAAAATGTTATAAATTGATTTGCATTTTAATGAGGGAAATAAGTATTTGACCCCTCTGCAAAACATGACTTAGTACTTGGTGGCAAAGCCCTTGTTGGCAATCACAGAGGTCAGATGTTTCTTGTAGTTGGCCACCAGGTTTGCACACATCTCAGGAGGGATTTTGTCCCACTCCTCTTTGTAGATCTTCTCCAAGTCATTAAGGTTTCGAGGCTGATGTTTGGCAACTCTAACCTTCAGCTACCTCCACAGATTTTCTATGGGATTAAGGTCTGGAGACTGGCTAGGCCACTCCAGGACCTTAATGTGCTTCTTCTTGAGCCACTCCTTTGTTGCCTTGGCCGTGTGTTTTGGGTCATTGTCATGCTGGAATACCCATCCACTACCCATTTTCAATGCCCTGGCTGAGGGAAGGAGGTTCTCACCCAAGATTTGACGGTACATGGCCCCGTCCATCGTCCCTTTGATGCGGTGAAGTTGTCCTGTCCCCTTAGCAGAGAAACTCCCCCAAAGCATAATGTTTCCACCTCCATGTTCGGCGGTGGGATGGTGTTCTTGGGGTCATAGGCAGCATTCCTCCTCCTCCAAACACGGCGAGTTGAGTTGATGCCAAAGAGCTCAATTTTGGTCTCATCTGACCACAACACTTTCACCCAGTTCTCCTCTGAATCATTCAGATGTTCATTGGCAAACTTCAGACGGCCCTGTATATGCGCTTTCTTGAGCAGGGGGACCTTGCGGGCGCTGCAGGATTTCAGTCCTTCACGGCGTAGTGTGTTACCAATTGTTTTCTTGGTGACTATGGTCCCTGCTGCCTTGAGATCATTGACAAGATCCTCCCGTGTAGTTCTGGGCTGATTCCTCACCGTTCTCATTACCATTGCAACTCCACGAGGTGAGATCTTGCATGGAGCCCCAGGCCGAGGGAGATTTACAGTTATTTTGTGTTTCTTCTATTTGCGAATAATCGCACCAACTGTTGTCACCTTCTCACCAAGCTGCTTGGCGATGGTCTTATAGTCCATTCCAGCCTTGTGTAGGTCTACAATCTTTTCCCTGACATCCTTGGAGAGCTCTTTGGTCTTGGCCATGGTGGAGAGTTTGGAATCTGATTGATTGATTGCTTCTGTGGACAGGTGTCTTTTATACAGGTAACAAACTGAGATTAGGAGCACTCCCTTTAAGAGTGTGCTCCTAATCTCAGCTCGTTACCTGTATAAAAGACACCTGGGAGGCAGAAATCTTTCTGATTGAGAGGGGGTCAAATACTTATTTCCCTCATTAAAATGCAAATCTATTTATAACATTTTTGACATTCGTTTTTCTGGATTTTTTTGTTGTTATTCTGTCTCTCACTGTTCAAATAAACCTACCATTAAAAGTATAGACTGATCATTTCTTTGTCAGTGGGCAAATGTACAAAATCAGCAGGGGATCAAATACTTTTTTCCCACACTGTATATACACACTCACTGTTATCCAGTTGGTTATAAGCAAGTTTTTTCAAAATATAGATTACATGAATTGGAATTCTTTGCAGAAGCTCTCTCACATTAAATACATTACATACTTTCAGTTCAAACAATCAATATATCAAATTGGAATATGCATGTTTTACAGAAAAGAGATTACTGCAAATGAAAATAAAATGTTAAGAACATTTACTCTCTCTGTCCATTGAATGGGGTCATATTTTATTGCTTTGATGTAATAATCATTTAAATTAAGTCAAATAGTAAAAAACCCATGTGTCCTTAATCCAGGTGTTTGAACCATAAGCCTATGGATGGTCATGGACCAGGAAAAATACAATGCAGTTTAGTCACAATCATTTTCTAGGGTTGTTGTGGTGACATATTACCTGCCACACTGGCAGTCATGAGTCATGACCGCAGTAAAATTCCATGTGACCTTTGAGTCACGGTCATCTCCTTTGTGCACTCTGAAACTCGCTAACGATCATCAGATCGCTCTATTGTCCCTCTAACCACTCTGACATCAATGCAAATACACCGAAAATCACATCAAACACTTATCAAAACAGTATGTGCTTTTAAAACTCATCTCACTGTGATTGATATATTTGAAGAAAGAAGTTCAACAACAGGTTGAAACTGTGTGGAAAACATGGATGTGGATGTTGTTTCAAAACGTAAAGCCTAACACAACGAAATGGCCAGCGCTTTCTAAGGTGATGATTAATTCAAAAACACCCATACGCATATTAGAGCTTATGCATACACAACAGGCCTATATATGAGCCCAAGCCTGAAAAAAACACTGAATTAAAATAATGATTGTGACGTTATACAAGACATAGCCTACCACATATTATGCATGTCAGAAATATTTTAAAAAAAACTGATTTAAGATGTCTTTGATACATAATTGGTCTATCCTATAGAAATTCAATTAGCCAACAATTATAGATAATTTGTACTTGATTTTTGAATAGCCTAGTAGTACGGGGTTTTTTTTCTCATAATTAATAGGCTGACACATTACCTTTAGCTCCAGAATATCTCACCACCGTGCATTTCCATCTGTCAACAGGTTAATTGATTATCTTTCGTTGTTAAAACATGTTACTATCATTGTTCCGAACAGATTTAACTTGGTTGGCCAAATTAAGCCCTGGGTAGCTGCTGGAACAGGGTTGGAGAGCCCATAGCATACAAAGTTTGGGCGGAATATCACCTGTCGCGCAGCATGAAGCTGCATGCTAGATTGTTTAGTGGTTGATGTGTGGAGTGAAATAATCCAGTAGCCTACCCTCATGAGATAAAAAAAACAAAGGCGGGAAAGCGGCCCCCATTCGCTATTCCGAGTGCATACTGATGACATGTCTTTTCCCCCCTGTCCCTGCCCATTTGATAATGGGCCATTCTAAATCGAAAGTCATTTTACATATTAGTAAAGACAAGATTAAACTGAGGGTGAAAATATGATCGCTTGATGAGAGAACAGCATGTGCAGCTACAGGCAAGGAACAGAGCGGCAAGTTTTTTTTGCGACATTCTCAAATCATCAATAGCCTATAGTCGCATCATGCAGCCCATATATGTTTTGATTTCTAAGACATTCTAAGGTTTGTACCATATAACTCTATAGGACCTGTTTCAAATGATCACTTAATATGCGCACTAGCTCCGGAATAGGAAAAATAACCTATCTATTTTATTCGGCTAAGTTCAATTACATTCTTCTTACTATAAAATCATATACTATAAATTATTGACACGGGTCTTAAGCATATCTTGTCTGCTAAAAGACCAAGCCTATACAGCCTATGGTATGGCACATGGCCTACTGTATGTTATCTGGCTAACTCATATTCTGTTCTTCTGAAATACATTTTCTTCATATCATAATGTTTATTTAGACCTTCCTAAACTAAATAATAGGTTTATTGTTATGGTGTATATTCAATTGATTTATTAGACTTTTTAAATGTAGATGTTCCAAAAGTGCACATCTGCTGCCTGTATGCTACTTGTATGAGTGGAGGCCTCCAGATGCTAAACATGTCTATGTTAATTAATGGTCAATTACAGTGAGACCAGCAGTCTTTTACATGACAATAACCGGCTGACAAAATTTCATGACTGCCACAGCCCTATTTGTCACAATATCCCTTGATTTTTACAAAACAATGAAAAAATGTAAAATATATATACAAAATAAAAATGTTCTATATATTTGGACAAGCAGCTACAGATGTTGGACAAGCAACTACATATGTTGGACAAGTAGCTACATATGTTGGACAAGCAGCTATTCTACAGTGGTATAGAACTGACTGTTGTCTACATAATTATTAGATATTGAAACACACGTTGCCATCACGCAATGGTTTCAGGTATATCTCATCTACTTAGACTTACTGTACCCTATCAAAAGGTTTTCTGCTTTTTCATAAAGACCCTTAGCTTCATTGTAGACAGCACTAGCTGCTTTCTCTGCTGCCTCCTGTACTGTCTCTGCCTCCTCTGCTGCAGTAGCTCCTACTATCCCTCCTATTACCGCTCCTGCTGTTGCGGCGGTTCCAGCAACAACTCCTACAGCTATGCCTATCCCTGCTCCTATGCCTATCCCTGAACCCACTCCCATGGTCGCCCCTGTCTCTGCTGCAAGTGCTGGTCCTGCTACCTCCGCCACGACTGCTGGCCCTGTCATTGAAGCTGCTATCTGACTTTTGACTAAATTGAGCAATGGTTGTGTAGCGAGTGTGAGTGGTAGCATTATCAGCATTGACACCCCTAGTAGAGCTCCTACCACTGCACCTGTTACAATCCCTGATAATTTGATCAGGAGCTTCTTTCTCGCTCTTTCTTTAGCCTGTTTTCTCATCTCTTCCTCTGACATCTGGCCTTTTAACTCCTTCCTAAGACTCTCCATCTCTGCTTGTATTAATCTCTCTGCCTCTTGGAGCATCTCGTTGGTGTAGCATCCTCCTCCGTTCTCTCTCACCATCTTCTCTATGGTGTTGAGTAGCTCTGCTACTTGGTACTGGTTGCTGTGCTGACCCTGCTGATTGGTGTTCCAGTATTTGTTGTCGATGACGTGACAGCGGCCTCCACATTTCTCCACAAGCTTGTTCAGTTCATAATTCTGTTGGACAAACTTCTCAATGGTCAAACCATTGAGTTGTTCACCATGAGTGAAGAGGACTGTGGCATATTTGAAGGCCTCTGGTGAAAAATATTTCTCGATTTTCGCTACAGCTTCTTTTTCGTGAACTGTATACCGTTCCACTTTCAGTACAATGAGAAAGGCATGCGGCCCCGGAGCACACTCTGTTATACATTTGACTATTTTAGGTTTCAGCTCCTCTTTAGGGATGTCAGTGTCAAAGAATCCAGGTGTGTCAATCAGGGTGATGTTTCTTCCTTTGATGTTCTTGGTCTGCGCTTCACATATTTGTGTTGCGGAGGTGGAGGAACTGTCTACGAGAAACACATCATCTTGTCCGAAGATGGTGTTTCCAGCACTGCTTTTACCTCCTCCGGTTTTCCCCAGCAGCACAATCCTGATGTCTATAGGGACGGTTCATAATTATAACTTGAAATGGATCAATCATATAGTAATAATGTATTTGATTTAAAGGTGGGGGTGAAATGTAACTCACCTTGCTCTGGTCGAGCACCCAATACGAACCCTCTGAGATGCAAAGCATTCTGGGCAGTCTGAAAAGCCTGTAGATTAGAACAAACAATACAACTGCAATGAAGGATTGTGACTGTTATTATTTAAAAAAATATGTAATTATGGATGTATGACAGTATTATTAAATGGCTTCGCTGAAACATATTGAAGTTAAAGGATTTTTTTTGTAATGCATTGAGACCTTATTTCAAAGTCTCTCCTCACCTTGGTAGAATCTCTGTCAGTTGGATGGACGACAATGCGGACAAGGAAAGGGCTTCTGCTTGCTCGATTCTGTTCATACCTACGGATCTCTTCTAGCAGAACCTGCGCTGCCAGGTTGTGAGGGAACTGGAGAACCACACCAGTTCCAACTACAGGGAAGGCAATGGAACGGAGGCCCCGTTTCTCACAAGAGGTCAGGATTTTCCTCACACCCTGCCTCAGAGCCTGAGAGGGGACCAGAGGTTAAGGGTTAATGGAGGTTCAAAGGTCATAACACACACACAAGGGGACACACCTGTACTGCTGGTCCTTGGGGGTTGTTGTCCCATAGTGCACAGCTGAGGAAGAAGACACAGCCAGAGCTGAGACCAGACATTCCCTCCACCAGGACGTTGTCACCAGGTGCAGTCTGTCCCCTTGATTCCCTCAGAAACGCTTTCATCAGCCCCGGTCCAGCTGCCTTCGACAAGACATTACCAACACGGGAGGAGAGAGGGTCACTACCAACCATGGGGGACACCAGGGCATCCACCTTCAGAGAGACAGACACACAGAGAAGAGGAAAGAAAGAGATAAAGAAATAAAGAAAAAGGGTAACAGAAAAAGGAAGAGAAAGTTTAAAAGAGAACGGGAACATTGAGTCAGTATGAAGTCAACATATTTCACAGAATGTTGTTGAATCAAGAATGTGGCCATGTCAGTGTCTCTCTCTCACCTGCTGCTTCTCTATGGTTCCCTGGATGATCTCCAGCTGGACACAGACCTCTGGAGCCGCTGCTCCCCTGGTGGAGGCAGAAGTGGTGTCTCTCTGAGGAGCATGTGTAGTGGTAGTGGTGGTGGTGCTGGACTCTCCCTCCCAACCAGAAAACTCCCTCTTCCCCTGAAACAGCCTATCACAGGCCTCCTGCATGGCTTTCACTGCCTCTCCACTCACATCAATCAGAGTGACCTTGGTAAGGATGTGCTGTTCCCTCCCAAAGTCCCTCACTGCAGAGACTATGGCCTCAGAGCACACCTTCAGAGGAACGCCGAATATCCCCGAGCTGATGCAGGGCATGGCCAGGGTCTGGAGCTCCATGGTCTCTGCCAGATCCAGGGCTGTCTTTACTGTCTTCTCCAACAGAGGGCGCTCATTCCCACCTACGCTGCCACCTACTGGTCCCACTGCATGCAGCAGAATCTTACAAGGCAGATTCCCTCCTGTAGTCTCTACCACTGTACCTGTGGGTATTCTCCCTATCTGCCTAACCAGATCTCTGCTGGCCCACTGTACCTCAGGCCCCCCCGCCCAGCTCAGAGCTGCAGCCACGCCCCCAGCATGATCCAGGTCCTCATTGGCTGCATTCACCAGCGCGTCCACCCGTTCCTTGGTGATGTCACCTTGACGCACCACTACTGCAGCCCCAGCCGGAGGCTATAGCTGGCGGCTGCGACCGTCTCCTCACGTCTTCGATCCGGTGCCCGCTTTGCTGACTACGCCATCCTGATTCTGTTGATGGTGTCTCACGACTCACACTGGACCGGTCTATGAGAAAGGCCCCGATCTCCTCCCTCAGCTCCTGAACCTGCTTCAGGTGGCCCAGCAGCTGCACTCTACACCCAGGACCGTACCTGGCCACCACCCTGCACCTGCTCTGGTTCATCTCCTTCACCTTCTTCTCAAGCTTGGACCTCAGTTCAGCCGGGATGGCAGCACTGTTGGGCAAGTCGATCTTCTCCTCCCCAAACTCCCCCAACAGATCCTTCTCAGCCTGGTCCAGTTTCCCAGAGGAGAGGGCGAACAGACAGAGCTCTGTGTCCCCCAGCTCTACCTCCACCTGGCCTTCCAACCCCAGAAGGTTGCCCAGGGCCCCAGGCCTCCCATACTCCTCCCTCAGGAAGGACAGGAGGTTGAGGGAAACCTCAGGCACTACCCTTTCTAGCACCAGAGACATTTTATCTGTAACCAACTGTCTGGCTGTCCGGACTTCATTTGCGTAGCCCTGCAGCACCAGCTGAGCTGAGTCAAGGCGTGTCAACCTCACCCCTGGAACAACCTCACCTAGATCCTTCTCTATCACTTCGCCTAGAAGACGGAGCTCGGCCTGTCCCAGATGACAGGTGATGCTGATCTTCTCCTGCTTCCCTGTGCTCAGACGATGGAGTACATGTTCTCCACCACCAGGTGAAGATGTCTCGACCGGGAGGGAGTGGTTATTCTAGAGTTGGAAAATAAGTAAGTAATTGCAGGGTAATTACACTGTGATAACTATTACAATACTTTATTATTATTACTTTTCTACTTAAGTAGGTTTATGGATTTATTATTGCTGGTCAACCGTCCAGCTGCTTCTGGGATATCTGTTGATTCTTAATTTTAGCGACTAGGTTGGTCTTTTTCATGTTTTTATTTAGTTAAAATGATTCTTCCCTCAATACTACAAAACCACACATTTTTACCTCACAAACTGGCAAACATTCAAGTGTGGGCTAACAGTACAAATACAACAACAGTGCATTGATGTCTGTGTATTTTGACCTCTTATTATGGAAGATAAATGTCGTATCTAACAGGATATGGGACTCAGCAGGTACTGTATAGGTGTGTCTGTTTAGTCTGGACTCACCTCCTGACTGCTGACTGGAGAGGTTGTTGTGGGTGGAGGCTCCAGGCTGTCTCTCAGAGTGAGGGAGAGAGGTCCTCCAGGCATCTCCAACACATGATTAGGTTTCTGAAGTACCCTCTCCTGTACTGAAAGAGTTACAGAGTCACAATGAGTTGTTGTCATGTAGTAGTACTAGTAATAACAATAACAATAACAACAACAACAATAATACTAATATTAATAATAATATGTTTTACTATTTATTAAGCCTTTTGCATTCAGTCCAGGACTTGAAGTGTTAAAGGCATAGGTTACATAAACAGTATAAACAGTATAGAATTGCGAGATTAAAATAAATAAATATCTAAAACAATTTGCACCCACACATTCAGACAAAGTCAGACACCTACGGCATAAACTAGAGGAGTTGTGCTATAATCTCTAAAGTAATATACTGTATTTACATCTATAAAGTTCTTTAAAAAAGGCACTCCAAATATCTGATCACTTAGCCTAAACATTTTCATACGTTTCCGGTAAATAAACGCGATCCTGTAAACTTTGTCACCAACTGATTTTACTGGTCCACAATCTTTAAAAGTACTTTTTTAAATCTTATTTCTCTGTGACGGGTCCAGAGTCTGGCACTCGAAGAAAACAGGGTATTTGAAAAAGTCCATATTATAAAGTAGCCTGGCTATTATTTGTTGTTTAACCTAATAGAAAGAGCAAGTCAGTCGATCGAGGAGAATAAGTAGACTACACTGCTGCCACCATACGCCCATGCAGGAGCGAAAACATACACATGCGCTTGGGCATGTCAAAGGAAGGCCAAAAAGATCATCAAGGACATCGACCAACCGAGTAACTGCCTGTTCACCCCGCTATCATCCAGAAGGCGAGGTCAGTACAGGTGCATCAAAGCTGGGACCGAGAGAATGAAAAACAGCTTCTATCTCAAGGCCATCAGACTGTTAAATAGCCATCACTAGCACATTAGAGGCTGCTACTGCCATTTTAAGAAATGAACACTAGTCACTTTAATAATGTATACATATCTTGCACTACTCATCTCATATGTATATACCGTATTCTATTCTATAATATAATATTCTACTGTATCTTAGTCCATGCCGCTCTGTCATTGCTTGTCCATATATGTACAGTGGGTGAAAAAAAGCATTTAGTCAGCCACCAATTGTGCAAGTTCTCCCACTTAAAAAGATGAGAGAGGCCTGTAATTTTCATCATAGGTACACGTCAACTATGACAGACAAATTGAGAAAAGAAATCCAGAAAATCACATTGTAGGATTTTTAATGAATTGATTTGCAAATTATGGTGGAAAATAAGTATTTGGTCACCTACAAACAAGCAAAGATTTCTGGCTCTCACAGACCTGTAACTTCTTCTTTAAGAGGCTCCTCTGTCCTCCACTCGTTACCTGTATTAATGGCACCTGTTTGAACTTGTTATCAGTATAAAAGACACCTGTCCACAACCTCAAACAGTCACACTCCATTCTCATTTTGTCTGTCATAGTTGACGTGTACACCTTTGATGAAAATTACAGGCCTCTCTAATCTTTTTTAAGTGGGAGAACATGCACAATTGGTGGCTGACTAAATACTTTTTTTCCCCACTGTATATATATTCTTAAATTCCATTCCTTACTAGATTTGTGTGTATTGGGTATATGTTGTGAAATTGTTAGATATTACTGCACTGTCGGAGCTAGAAGCTAACATCTGCTAAAAATGTGTATGTGACAAATACAATTAGATTTTATTTATATTCTTTGATCAGATTTACATAACTTGATGAACTATAGAGATGGTCCTCCCTGGCCTTGAGTTGGCCCCAAAATAGTTGTCTATGATTGGTTCAGATTTAGTCCATCCGGACCGTCCCCAAAATCAATTTCTGTGGACAGGCGGTGCTCATTGAGGGGATTTTATTAATCTGACCCGGGCCCCCAGGTAGGCATGTTTTGCACCAGGTGAAAGTTGTTTGCATTCGTTTTGGAAACGGGCTGCCTCCCGGGCATGAGCCAGGTGCCCCATTCAAAGGCCACAGCGAAGTCGGCTCAAAACAAAAGTGATGCGATTAAGCACATGGGGTAATAAGTAGGATTCTGTGCTTTTATCTGCTTTCCCAATGAAAACTGGTTTGAAAATTCAAACACATATTTTATGGAAAAGAGATGTACATTTCTGGATAATGCACCCCGCAGCTCAGCATAATCGAATCCGTCCAATGGTAGAGAGGTAGGCTTCACGCAGTGACGCTGCTCCACTCACACTGTTGAGCTCAGGTCAGAACCATGCAAAAAATGTGTTTACCATATACTGTAGCGTGTATCCCCTTTACCTTCTCTCTCTCAGAGCATAGATATAAATGGCCAATTGATTGCAGGTTTTCATAAGGGTTATCACTTAATACAAATAAAAATCTACAATTGGAAATAAATCATGGGATGTGTTGTCAAGATAAGAGCATAGCCTACAGTCAGAAAGCCCGCAATTTGGGCACCAGGAGACAAAAATAAAATGGAGTCGCTGGAAGCCTCTTCCAGATAGCAAATAATCGGAAGGTTTTGCTCATGTGCGAGATTCTCAACTTTATGCACAGGCCGTGTCCGAAATCTGGCTTGCCTACTACTGACTTAGACTGCATACTGTGTACTAATCATACTAATCAAGCATATTATGTACTGTTTAGTACTGTTTGATTTCCGCCATTCGATAATTTTGGTACTGTGCATCCGCTGATTGTTGAGTTGCGGCTGTCAGTGAAAAGCATCCAAAATAGTCCTAGGCCTATTGCAGTATTTCAAAATATAATCGCGGTTAAAACACAAAGGAGAAAGGAGACAAAGAAAAAACTCTTATATGTCTTTAGTTATTAAAATTCTCACCTCCCAATACTGAGAGAACAGTAGGCCTAGCCTAGCCTGTCTTGGCACTAGTGGAGAGTATCGGACATATTCTCGGGGAGTGCTCACATTCACTATCTTCATCATTGGATGAGTCAGCGCTAGTGGAACGTTTTTTTTCCCTCCTCCAGGCCAGATGGATGTCATACTGTACAATATGTGTCTCCCCTTTTCATAGGCCTAGATTAGATGGTTTTATTCAAGATGAGGTCGTTATTATTGGTCTTTGTCAGTGTAAGCAGAGTATTATTTGTGTGGTATTAAAGTAACTTTCCAGTGAAAATCTCACTTTTAAAAGTTTATATTCTGTTCACCCATAGCCAAAATAATGTTGTTGACTCATCCTATACTCATCTGACATGCATCACCTAACTGTGATTGCCCCCAGGTGTGTTTCGTGTTTCCCTGTGCCAGCAGTTCTCTTTAACACGTGTATAGGTTGGCGTGCTTGGGGAAGATGAGGGAGTTGAAAGTGTCTATAGTCCAAATTCCAGTGTGGCAGCTTGGTTGCCTAATCTTAACTATGTGCTGTTCAGACAATCTTCTCTCCTTCTCCCTGTGGCACACCTCCCTCAACAATGCACTTTGTTTGTGTGCTCTTGTTATATCAAGCTAATAATGGTGCTAGAATGACTCTGTGAGTGACAGCTGCGAATATTGTGTTATATTTAAGCAATAAGGCCCGAGGGGGTGTGGTATATGGCCAATATACCACGGCTAAGGGCTGTTCTTAGGCACGACACAACAAGTAGCTGTGGTATATTGGCCATATATCACAAACCCCCGAAGTGCCTTATTGCTATTATAAACTGGTTAACAACTTCATCAGAGCAGTAAAAATAAATGTTTTGTCATACCCCTGGTATACGGTCTGATATACCATGGCTGTCAGCCAATCAGCATTCAGGGCTCGAACCACCCAGTTTATAATTAAATGAGCAGTGCTCCAATGTTGATTATTAGGCTGTGTGTGACCATACAATTCTATTTAATATACAAACTGTAACTGCTGCTGCAGAAAATAAAATGATTTCTATTAGCAACTTAATTATCTGCTTGTTATTTCCTGTTGATAAAGAAGCTGTGTTATTATAGATTGTTAATATAGTGTTTGGTAATTATCAGATGACCTCACCTCTATAAAAAAGGTGGCGTAGATCAGCTACTTACTCAGAGCTATACTCGTATTTGTGGCCAAAGTGTAAAGTGAAAAACAAACACGTCATAAACACCACCTCAAACTTGTATTTTAAACAGACCGTTGAAAAAAATGCTTGTTATGTCCTCATAGAGGATGAGCTCTGTGTCCTCCAGCTCTACCTCAACCTGGCCTTCCAACGCCAGCAGGCTGCCTAAGTTCCCATACTCTTCCCTGAGAAAGGACAGGAGGTGGAGGGACACCTCAGGCACTACCCACTCCCGGCGCTCAAGCACCAAAGCAGTCTTTTCTGTGACCCATTCTCTGGCTGTTCGGTCGGACTTCACTTGCGGAGCCCTCCAGCACCAACTGAGCTGAGTCACGCGCGTCAAACCCTCACCCCTGGCACAACCTCACCTAGATCCTTCTCCATCACTTCCCCTAGAAGACGGAGCTCGGCCTTTCCCAAACGACAGGTGGTGTTGAACTTCTCCCGCTTCCCTGTGCTCAGACGATGAAGTACATGTTCTCCACCACCAGGTGAAGATGTCTCGACCGGGAGGGAGTGACTCTAGAGTTGGAAAACAAGTGAGTCATTGCAGGATAATTCCACTGTAAAAAATGATTACAATATTGTATTACTTTTCTATTTATTATTGCAGGTCAACCGTACAGCTGCTTCTGGGATATCTGATGATTCTCCATTGTAGCGGGGTGGTATTTTTCAGTTTACTTTAAGATGGTTCGATTTAGTTAGAATGACTTTTCCCTCAATATTACAAAACTACACATTTATACCTCACAAACTTGCAAACATCCCAGTGTGGGCTAACAGTGCAAATACAACAACAGTGCATTGACGTCATATGAACATAGATTGTTATCTAACATGGTGATATGTGACTCACTGTATAGGTGTGTCTGTATAGTCTGGCCTCACCTCCTGACTGCTGACTGGAGAGGTTGTT
The DNA here is from genome assembly GCF_020615455.1 of Coregonus clupeaformis. NCBI lineage: Eukaryota > Metazoa > Chordata > Actinopteri > Salmoniformes > Salmonidae > Coregonus > Coregonus clupeaformis. Next base: position 992,764 of record NW_025533494.1, on the reverse strand, counting down.
GTGGGTGGAGGCTCCAGGCTGCCTCTCAGAGTGAGGGAGAGAGGTCCCCCAGGCATCTCCAACACATGATTAGGTTTCTGAAGTACCCTCTCCTGTACTGGAAGAGTTACAGAGTCATAATGAGTTGTTGTTGTCATGTAGTAGTAGTAGTAGTAATATCAATACCAACAATAATAATAATAATAATACGTTTTACTATTTATTAAGCCTTTGCATTTAGTACAGGACTTAAAGAGTTAAAGGCATATGCTACATAGGCTAGAGGAGTTGTGCTATAACATATTAAGTAATATAATGTGTGTACAGTATATCTAAAAGTTATTAATTCATCTTAAAAGTTATTACAACAACATGCTTCTTCATTTTTAGATTGCTAAAGTCCTGTAGAGTTAATCAATATAATGAAAAGCCAAAGGAATGCATTTGTGCATGTCTGTCTGCATAAGCAGTATGAAAATGTATGCACTCAATAACTGTAAGTCGCTCTGGATAAGAGCGTCTGCTAAATGACGTAAATGTAAAAAATAAGCTTAGCCTGGCTATGTGAAAGTGAAACTTAAGCATATACCAGATCTATTTATTGCATATGTCTAAAAAACATTCGGATTCAACAAATCCTCCAACAAAGTTTAAATATTATTGTTTTACCCAAGTGTAGGCCTATTCAAATAATAAATATGAATCAAGTAGAATAAAAAATATATTGAAAAACAAACTTTCACTTATGAACCGACTTTTGGCAAGACTATATGGTAGAAAGGCACTACATATTCAATCACCTAGCCTACGCATTTTCGTACCTGTCTGGTAAATAAATGCGATCTTGTAAACGTTGTCACCAACTGATTCTACTGGTCCACAATCTCCGCCACCGGATTTACGGCGAATTTCAAAGTACTTTTTTATCTTCTTTCTCTGAGATGCGTCCAGAGTCTGGCACTCGAAAAAAACTGGGTATTTGAAAACGTCCATATTATAAATTAGCCTGGCTTTTATTTGTCGTTTACCCTAATAGAATGAGCAAGTCAGTCGATCGAGGAGAACAAGTACACTACACTGCTGCCACTATAAACCCTTACACGCACGGATTCCTATTTTTGATCAGATGTACTTGATGAATTTATGAGATGGTCCGCCCTGGCCTTGAGTTGTCCCAAAAATAGTCGTCTATTATTGGTTCAGATTTAGTCCGTCCAGACCATCCCCAAATCAACTTCTGTGGATTTGCGGAACTCTTGAGGGGATTCGGTTAATCTGTCCCGGGCGCCCAAGTAGGCGTGTTTTGCAGAGGGTGCGAGTTGATTGTCCATACGTAAATCGTTAGGATCGTAAGAAAAGCCATGCGTGAAACGTAACCTGTTAAATTAGGTCTGTAAACGGACAGACCCTATGTTACGACTATGAATGAACATTTGCACGTACAATTCTTACTTTACGTCTCCCTTTACTCGGTTACTGATCGTTTTATACGTACAAACTTTTGTCAGGAATGTGGCATCAGCAAAAGACATGAACTGAAGTTAGCTTGTCATCAAGCAACTCTAGACCAGACGTTAGGAGTTGCTTTGCAGCTCCGGTTTCATTTCCAAAATAAAAGTGTTGAGCTTGTTTTACAACGGCATCGAAGTTATACCAGTAGATGGCGTAGTATTGGCCTGGGCCTTCAGCAAATGACTTGTGTGAGAATGAATCTAAAGACACAGAAGAGCCTTGTCCAGAATAACCGCCTGAGCTGCAAAATATAAAGTAAATATTATTTATGCTAGACCTATTCCACTATGCCATGCTGTTGTATGTTATTTAATGGCCATATAATTACATACTTTATTTTTATAGCCGCATGGTGATCATGTAACCCTAATGAATCACACCTTTTCCAGTATTTGGGAGCACGGACTGTAGGACTTATATTAGCCGTTTTGACTGTTGTATTTAAGATTCCACTCTGTATGTAGGCTTGTTATAGCCATTTGCATTTCACAACCCCATCACGCAGAGGCTATATCCATATCAAAAAAATTTGACAAAACAAAATATTGATTAAGTCTTGGCTATAACCTGTCCTGAGCGTAATAGCCAAGGGGTCCCAACTGGTCAAGACTGTCTATAGCCTATTCTGATTGCCAGATCTGTTTTCCCTATCAGCCACTGCACATGCTTCTTCAACTATTTTGTAGAACATTTATTTAGAGGCTATATTTAGAGTCCTGTGAGCTAGGGTCTCTTTTAAAGTGGCCTATAATAAAAACAGTTATTAAAAACAAATAGAGTTCTAAAATTATTCCGCAAGACACCAGTACCCAAAATTATATCCTAAATAGCAATGCCTACAAATTGAAGGCCTATTTTTTTATTTGGATAGGCCTACATTAAACATTGAATTATTAAAGTAATAGGCTAAAGAACTTTGGAGATTTTAGATCATTTTGAATACAAATCAAATCAAATCAAATTTTATTGGCCACATGCGCCGAATACAACAGGTGCAGACATTACAGTGAAATGCTTACTTACAGCCCTTAACCAACAGTGCATTTATTTTTAATAAAAAAGTCAAATAAAACAACAACAAAAAAGTGTTGAGAAAAAAGAGCAGAAGTAAAATAAAATAACAGTAGGGGAGGCTATATATACAGGGGGTACCGTGCAGAGTCAATGTGCTGGGGCACTCGCTAGTTGAGGTAGTTGAAGTAATATGTACATGTGGGTAGAGTTAAAGTGACTATGCATAAATAATTAACAGAGTAGCAGCAGCGTAAAAAGATGGGGTGGGGGGCAGTGCAAATAGTCCGGGTAGCCATGATTAGCTGTTCAGGAGTCGTATGGCTTGGGGGTAGAAGCTGTTGAGAAGTCTTTTGACCTAGACTTGGCACTCGGGTGCACCGCTTGCCGTGCGGTAGCAGAGAGAACAGTCTATGACTAGGGTGGCTGGAGTCTTTGACAATTTTGAGGGCCTTCCTCTGACACCGCCTGGTATAGAGGTCCTGGATGGCAGGAAGCTTGGCCCCAGTGATGTACTGGGCCGTACGCACTACCCTCTGTAGTGCCTTGCGGTCGGAGGCCAAGCAGTTGCCATATCAGGCGGTGATGCAACCAGTCAGGATGCTCTCGATGGTGCAGCTGTAGAATTCTTTGAAGATCTGAGGACCCATGCCGAATCTTTTCAGTCTCCTGAGGGGGAATAGGCTTTGTCGTGCCCTCTTCACGACTGTCTTGGTGTGTTTGGACCATGATAGTTTGTTGGTGATGTGGACTTATGCCAGACTTAGCCTACGTCTAACCTCTCCCTTGTTCATTTCAAAGTCCATATGTTCATGACCCGATTCATATAAATCATGTCAAATTATTTTGAGTGAGGAAATACATTTCTAAATATTCTATAAAAACATTATGTTGAGTGGCAAAGTCTCCAGTGGTCATACATAATTCATAGATTCACCAAACATCTATTATTATTATTATATGTGTCATGGGGATGTCCACGTTACCCAGAGATATGCCCATGCTGTAGAGATACACCAGCGGACTGAAACTAAACTGTTGTAGGAATAATACAGCTAGTGCTATCTAGACTTGCGCTGGCTGTCACGTTCGTTTAATGACGGGACAGACCAAGGCGCAAAGCATGATATAATGCGTACATGTTTATTAACGTAATAAACACTCGCCAAAACAATAAACGAAACGAAACGTGAAGTCCAAGGTAGCACACACAACATACCTTACAAGGAACAAGATCCCACAACACACTAGTGCCAATAGGCTGCCTAAGTATGATCCCCAATCAGAGACAACGAGTGACAGCTGCCTCTGATTGGGAACCACACCGGCCAACATAGATGTACACCTACTAGAAAAACAACATAGAACATACCCAACAAAGAATATACACACCCTGACTCAACATATAAGAGTCCCCTGAGTCAGGGCGTGACACTGGCAAACAAATCCATTACATTAGCTACCTAAATGTGAAGTAAACTCAACTCAGGAGCAATAGAGAATGGAGACTTTTAACTTGGAAAACGTGCCCGATACCTTTTTCCAGTTTCCTGACTTCTGTTTTTTTTATACTGTGTTATGCTTGTTCAGTGTACGTATTTTTTGTTGGTGAGATGAAACTGACAAAACTTTGAAAGGTATTATTGTACATATGAATTGCAACACAAATTTGTTCTAGCCTATAATGTTAGTCCGTAACCATAACATGATGTTTGTATGTTCACAGATGAAATTTCACATTTACGTTTCATTTTTCACTTATGGATTTTCTTACGATCCTAACAATTTACGTATGGCTTTCTCTACGATCCTAACGATACGTACGTTCAACCTTTTGGCAGCTATCTGGCTCCATACTCCACTCACACTGTTGTGAGAACCATGAATGCAATTTTTGACCATATACTGTAATGTGTATGTTTAGTCTTACGGCTCAGAACCTACAACATACATTAAAAGATTAGATTCTTTGAATGGGTAAAGCCCAAATCAAACGAAACGTGTAATTTACACACGTGAACGGATGTGTATCACTGGAATTAGCATCAACAGCGTTCATGAACTTCAAATCTACTGGAAGCAATGCTGGTAAAGTGAGCGGATACATTGCCAGACTGTTTGTGCATTGTTATGTCTGGAATTGCGACATGTATAGTTAAGTGTCTATTTAAATAGTTAAGTATCTATTTAGTGTTTTTAAGTTTAGCTGACAGTGCCAATAATACATATTTGAAATACATTATTTACATTTGCATATTGTATTATTAGTATTGAGACTCGAAATTGAGTTCAGGTGCATCCTGTTTCCATTGATCATTCTTGAGATGTTTCTACAACTTGATTGGAGTCCACCTGTGGTAAATTCAATGGATTGGATATGATTTGGAAAGGCACACCTGTTTATATAAGGTCCCACAGTTGACAGTGCATGTCAGAGCTAAAAGCCAAGCCATGAAGTCGAAGGAATTGTCTGTAGAACTCCAAGACAGGATTGTGTAGAGGCACAGATCTGGGAAAAGGTACCTAAACATTTCTGCAGCATTGAAGGTCCCCAAGAACACAGTGGCCTCGCCATTCTTAAATTGAAGTTTAGAACCACCAAGACTCTTCCTAGAGCTGGCCGCCGCCAAACTGAGCAATCGGGGGAAGGGCCTTGGTCAATGAGGTGACCAAGATCCCGATGGTAACTCTGACAGCACTCCAGAGTTGTTCTGTGGAGATGGGAGAACCTTCCAGAAGGACAACCATCTCTGCAGCACTCCACCAATCAGGCCTTTACGGTAGAGAGGCCAGACAGAAGCCATCCTCTGAAAAGGCACATGACAGCCCACTGAGTTGCCAAAAGGCACTGAAGGACTCTCAGACCATGAGAAAGCAAGATTCACTGGTCTGATGAAACCAAGATAGAATTATTTGGCCTGAATGCCAAGCATCCGTCTGGGAGGAAACCTGGCACCATCCCTTGCGGTGAAGCATGGTGGTGGCAGCATCATGCTGTGGGGATGTTTTTTCAGCGGCAGGGATTGGGGGACTAGTCAGGATCGAGGGAAAGATGAACGGAGGAAAGAACAGAAAGATCCTTGATGAAATCCTAAGCACACAGCCAAGACAACACAGGAGTGGCTTTCGGGACAAGTCTCTGAATGTCCTTGAGTGGCCAAGCCAGAGCCCGGACTTGAACCCGATCAAACATCCCTGGAGAGACCTGAAAATAGCTGTGCAGCCGCTCCCCATCCAACCTGACAGAGCTTGAGAGGATCTGCAGAGAAGAATGGGAGAAACTCCCCAAATACAGGTGTGCCACGCTTATAGCTCATACCCAAGAAGACTCGAGGCTGTAATCACTGCCAAAGGTGCTTCAACAAAGTACTGAGTAAAGGATCTGAATACTTATGCAAATGTGATATTTCGTTTTGATTTTTTTTATACATTTGCTAAGATTTCAAATAAACTGTTTTTGCTTTGACATTATGGGGTTTTGTGTGTAGATTGATGAGGAAAAAATTAACATTTAATCCGTTTGAGAATAAGGCTAATGTAACAAAATATGGAAAAAGTCAAGGGGTCTGAATAATTTCCGAATGCACTGTACATTTTACGGACACAGTATATTTTATCTTGTTGTTTTTAGTCCCACCCTTCAGCTTAATCCAACCCCTCCCATCTATCTCTTAACACCATCCTGTTTTTATTTCTATTTGCCATATAGTTTTCAACTGTGCTGTGATGTTTCACAAAAGTTCTGAACCTTTCTAGTATCATAGTTTCTACAGATTGTAAATCAAAGATACACATTTTTTGCTAAAAGTATTATTATATTATTGATCGAATGACTTTGACTTTTTCAAATCACTCAGCAGTGCTATTTGCAGAGTTAGCTCCAGGTAAATGTTGCAATTCTTCAGCCAACCTGTGAACAAAAACAAGCTACAAATGGACAGTACCAAAAACAAATGATCTAATGATTCTGTCTCTTTGCACACAATCTGCAGAGCTGGGATGGTTGTATGTATTAGTTTACAAGAATTTTGTACAATAATTTAAATAGAACAATTCTTAAGTTTTGAATCTGGCGTTGTGTATCAGTTCATAAACCACGTGCCATGGAATCGGTACATCGAAAATCTCTTCCTAAGTATTTTTGCAATCAAATGGCACAGCTGTCAATTTTTAGGTTTGTAAATTAAACTGGTATACTTTTTTATTTATCACAACTTTAACACATTTTGTCTTTAATGCGGGGCTGACAGACAAGTTCTCACTTTTTCCCCCTTCCACTTGCCTCTCTCCATTTTTTAAGTGTAATGCTGCAATTAGTTGTTTTTTTTAGCTACCCCAAATTACAACTATCTGAAAGCCATTCCTCCAATAAGCCACGCATCCAATCTGATATGCTGCCACTTCTACAATATATTATTAACCTCTTAAGGATGAGACCCTTTTTTTCAATTTTCGCCTAAAAATGACATACCCAAATCTAACTGCCTGTAGCTCATGACTTGAAGAAAGGATATGCATATTCTTTATACTCATTTGAAACTAAACACTTTGAAGTTGGGCGAAATGTGAAATTAATGTAGGAGAATATAACACATTAGATATAGTAAAAGATAATACAAACCAAAAACATGTTTTCTATTATCTTTTCTTTTCCATCATCTTTGAAATCCAAGAGAAAGGTCACAATATAATATTGCAGTGTTTAAGCGAATTTAGATTCTGGCCACAAATGGAAAGCAGTGTGTGTGCAATGTTTCAGGAACGATCCAGTGAAGCATTGCAATACTGGACTGTTTTTGTATCAACTCTGCCCAAATGTGCCGAATTAGTTATCAATTGAACATTTTCAAGTACCTAACTATAGAGAACATACACAAATGATATGGTTATACAAAAATGTAAGTTTCAACACTCCCAGGAATGTCATGCACATGATGGATCATTAGCTTATACACTAACTTTCACACATCTAAATGGCCGGGCAGGGTGGGTGTGGAGCCAGAGACAGCAGGGTTCAAAGTGTAGAACCCAGTTCCTACAACAAAACTATGCTACATTTTATCTCTGGGACCTTACGACGACAAATAAGAGAAAGATTACGGAATGTAAGTACATTATTTACCTTCAGAGGTGAATGTATCAAACCAGTTGCCGTGATAAGATTTTGTTGTTGTCACTCTCCTCAAACATTAGCATGGTATTTTTTCACTGTAATAGCTACTGTAAATTGGACCGCAATTCCATTAACAAGAATTGAAGCTTTCTGCCCATATAAGACATGTCCATTTCCTGGAAAATTTGCTGTTACTTACAACAGTCATTCTAATCACATTAATCACATTAGCGTATGTTAGCTCAACCGCCCCATATACGGAACACCGATCCCATAGAGGTTCAAAAGATTCAAAGTTGAACCCCTCCCATCACAAAAAGGTTCGGTTTGAACCTTTACACAAGGGTTCCTCGAAGACCCTTTTCAGAGGGGTTCCTCAAGAAACTGTCATGACTGTCCACGAGAATCCAAATAGATCAGGTTTGCATTAACAACCTCAATCAGACCCCTCTGGAAGGAAAGAACTAAGGGGGTTTAACAGCTCACGATGGTCATAAATCAAGGGAAAGAAGATCTCTCTCTCCTTCTCAAGATTCCCCATAGAATGTTCTTTGTTTAACAGACTCTCCAGCTGAAACTTTCTAACACGTTCAAAAGAGAATACTGGAACATTATTTCTAACATAGAACGTGGGGAAATGGTCATAGGTAATCTATAGAACACTAATGTCTTATTGTTTGTTATTTTGTGATGTCATTAAAAAATGTTTAAAGGAAATACTGTAACTTGAAAGTATAACCACTATATGTGCAGAGTGTCCATACTATGCGTTGCATGTAATATGAAAAATGATTAAAGTATTTTTGTTAAGAGAGGGATGTGATTTAATAAGCTATAAGAGATAATTGTTTCCGCAAACTTTGCACAGGAAGTAGTCACCTCCCAAAGTGAGGTCCAGAGAGCAGTGTCAGCCTGACGGAACCGCCCCTTTTTCGAGCAGAGTCTGTAAATGGTGGTAAGAATTAACATATTAGATCAGAAAGCATGCGCCCTGGCTACACGTTAAAATAATTGGAACTCTGAATTGCAACACAAGGTGGAGAAGGAAAACTCACTTCCAGGACAATCACTGGTACGGCTGATTAGCTGTCCTAAGTAAAGTATCTATGAAAGTGAATTTAAGTGATCCTATCCTATTACTCTGCTCAAACCATCCTTTACGCTATGCCCATCACCCCACTGGAATCATCATCGGCTGGCTAGCCTATCTTCAAAGAAACATCTTCAAGAGTGAATGGAAGGAAAATCAACTATAGTTCTGTTCAGGACTACAAGACAAGTCATCGGAGACCGGACAACTACGAAGAAGAGAACAACAGTAGAAGACTTGTTGGAACCTTTAGACAATCAGAGACTTACAAGCGGGCAGTTGAGAAGGGCCCAACTCCCTTTCCAGGGGTGTACAGTCCACCGAGAGAGATACAGCGTAACCAGGCATTTCACATAAATACATTCATGAATTCTTACTGAATGAGGGCGGAGGTTTGTGTGCAAAGTATATGGTTACTATAGAGGAGAGTAGTTTTACGAATGTGGCAAATGTTAAGTGTCTCTAACCTCTTCCTCTTTTCTTTAACATGCATCAATGTTGTTGTCATTCCGCCTAGGGAACTGTTGTAGCGGGTGATGATGGACTGAGTCAGACGAGGAGAGGAAATCACGGAATAAATGGTTTAATCAATAAACAGAGGTAAGCAGCAATGCGTAATACACTAAGTGGACAAACGGCGCACTGGGGAAAATAAGGCAGACGGGTGAATAACCCAGCGATACACACAGAAATTAGCTCCACCGAGCTATAATCTCCCTCTACAATAAACAATCACACACAAAGACAAGGTGGCAGAGGGAACACTGATACAGGTACTGATGAGGGGATATGAACCAGGTGTTGCAATAAACAAGACAAAACAAATGGAATGATGAGATGAGGAGCGGCAGTGTCTAGAAGGCCGGTGACGAGCACGCCCAGCCTGCCCGAACAAGAGAGAGGGGGCAGCTTCGAGGAAGTTGTGACAGTATCCCCCTTGACACGCAGCTGCAGCAGCCGCCAGACACACCGGCCCGGTGATGGCCAGGATACGAGAGCAGGGCGAGCAGGATGGTGACGGTGGAAATTCCGCAACAGGGAGAGATCGAGATATCCCTCACGGGACCCAGCACCGCTCCTCCAGACCGTACACCTCCCACTCCATGAGGTACTGAAGGCCCCCACCGACACCTCCGAATCCAGGTAGGAATGGACTGAGTACGCGGGGGCAGAGGGACCTCCGCATCTCAGACTCCTTGAGCGGACCAGCCACCACCGGCCTGAGGAGAGACACATGGAACGAGGGGTTACTATGGTAATCTGGAAGGAGCAGTAACCTATAGGTAACCTCGTTTATTCTCTTCAGGACTTTGAACAGCCCCACAAGCCATGGGCTCAGCTTCCGGCAGGGCAGGCGGAGGGGCAGATTCCAGGTCGAGAGCCAGACCCGATCACCCGGTACAAAGACTGGGGTCTCACTGCGGTGGCGGTCGCGTTAGCCTTCTGGCGATGCACGGTGCGCTGGAGGTGGGACGTGAGCAGCGTTCTCGTCTCTTCCGACGCCAAAACCAGTCATCCACCACAGGAGCTTTGGTCTGGCTCTGATGCCACGGTGCCAGAACCGGCTGATAACCTAAAACACATTGGAATGGCGATAGGTTAGTGGAAGAGTGGCGGGAAGAGTTCTGGGCATATTCGGCCCATGGCATGAACACCGACCACTCCCCGGGCAGGTCCCGGCAGTAGAACCGCAGGAACCTACCCACATCCTGATTCACCCGTTTACTCTCCCGGGGTGAAACCCAGAGGTCAGGCGACCGAGACACCCAGATGTTCCATTAACCTTCCAGACCCTGGACACTATGTCCTCTCTGGCACCCCGTAGTGCCGGAAGACGTGAGTAAACAGGGCCTCCGCGAGTCTGCAGGCCGTGGGAGACTGGGCAAAGGAAGGAGGCGGCAGGCTTTTGAAAAAAGCAGTCTACAACAACCAGGATGGTGGTGTTACCCTGATAGAGGGGAAGATCAGTGAGAAAGTCAATACACAGGTGACCCCATGGTCAGTTGTGGAACTGGTAAGGGCTGTAACTTACCTGCTGGGAGGCGCCTAGGTGCCTTCTGGGCACACACCAAGCAGGAGAGAGACATACACCCTCACGTCCTTAGCCAAGGTAGGCCACCAGTACTTTCCGGTCAGGCAGCGCACTGTACGGCCGATACCTGGGTGACCATAGGAGAGGACATGTGTGCCCATAGATCAGACGGTCACGGACAAGAGACGGCACGTCTCACAGCCCAGCTGGGCACTGAGGTGGAGATGGCTCTGTGCGAACACTACGGTGCCACAATGCAGGAGGCTGGGAGTATGGTGGTGTTGTCTATTGGCCTCCCTCTGTGTTCGCACAGCCATGACAGTGTGTCTGCCTTGCGTTCTTCATACCCGGGATGTAAGGCAGTGTAAAATCAAACCGCAGTGAAGAAATAGGGCCCACAGGCCTGGCGCAGGTGAACAGAACCCTCAGGTTACGACTGAAGGCCCTGTCCACCTCAGCAGACCAGCGAAGCCGGGATGGCTCACCCTTCAACAGAGATGTGATGGGAGCTGCGACCTTGCCAAAGCCCCGGATAAACCTCCGATAGTAGTTGGCAAAGCCAATAAACGCTGCACCGCCCAGCTCTCCCCCGGACGCCGCACCGCCCAGCTCCATCATCTTGTGATCCGGGTTGGGGTGGGGTGGAACAGGCATGCCCTTTCCAGGACGTCCTCTAGAAGCCAGCAGGTTGTCCATCCGGATGGCTATGTCCACCAGTTGATTGAAGAACAACGTACGCCCGGCAGGCTAGCGGACGTCCTTTTGCAGGTGGCACCAGAAGTGGTCGATGGAGGACCCGCTCATTCCACCCGGACTCAGCCGCTGGAGTCTGGACTCCTGCGCGGTCTCGCCCCCCTGCCTCAAATGGACCAGCCGCTTGCCCGCCTCTCTCGCCCGGGAGGGTGATTGAAGACGGCCCGGAAGAGGCGAGCGCACTCCAGTAGTTGTCCAAGCGCGGCTCCTCCTTCACTCCAGACCGCGTTGGCCCACTCCAGGGCTTTGCCCGAAAGGCAAGAGACGTGGGCGGACACCTTCTTCCGCTCCGAGGGAGCCGGGCTGATAGTGGAGAAATAGAGGTCCAGCTGCATGGAGGAAACCCTGGCAGCGGGCCGCTGTCTCGTCGTATTCCCTTGGTCGGGAAAGGTGAATACCTCTGGGTGCTGGGGTGTGGCTGGGGTGTGGCTGGCTGGATCCGGTAGCCCAGCTGGTTCCGAAGGATCGGGTCCTCTCCTCTCCATGCGTTGGACGACCTGGAGAACCCGATCCATCGCTTCGCCAAGCTGGCTAGTATATTCGAATGCTCCCCGGACCCGACCCGGTCCACGACTCCAGGCATATTCCGGTTCCTGCTGACTCCATATTCGGGTGTGTGATTCTGTAGCGGGTAATGATGGATGAGAGTCAGACGCAGGAGAGGAAATCACGGAATAAATTGTTTAATCAATAAATAGAGTACACAGCATTGAGTAATACACACCAGTGTGGACAAAACGGCACACTGGGGAAAATAAGGCAGACGGGTGAATAACCCCAGCGATACACAATAGAAATGAGCTCCCACCGAGCTATAATCTCCTCTACAACAAACAATCACACACAAAGACAAGAAGGGCAGAGGGAACACTGATACAGGTGCTGATGAGGGGATATGAACCAGGTGTGTGTGTAATAAACAAGACAAAACTAATGGAATGATGAGATGAGGAGTGGCAGTGGCTTGAAGGCCGGTCAAACATTATATCTGTTTGGGCTTCTTACGGTCAATTTGCGGTCTACAAATTATATGTAATTATGTTCCGGAAATCGGACGCCGCTGAATCTAGTTGATGATCCCTGCCCTACAGTTTAGGGTTAAAAAAACTGTGTTTATGGTTCTCATGACAGCTCATCAATGTGAGCGGTGCACGTCACTGCATGTAGCCTTTCCCTCTACCATTGGAGGATTCGATTATGCTGAGGCCGATTTGAACCAGCAAAAGTGGTTCAAATCGTTTAGTAATCTCTGTCATGTTGTCAACAATGCAACCTGGTGCATCATCCAAAAACATAGAACATTTTTTCTATAAAATATATATTTCAATTTTCAAACTAGTTTTTTATTGGAAAGGCAGATAAAGTAAAACACACATTTTAAAAAAGCAATCACTTTTGCATGTGAAAACCAAAATTCCTACTCATTACCCAGCATGTGTAATTACACCACTTTTGTTTGAGCCGACATCCCTGTAGGCTTTGAACCGGGCCAGGAGGCAGCCCTGTTCCAAAAACAGATGCAACAACTTCTACCTGGTGCAAAGAGGCATACCTGGGTGACCGGGCCAGATTAACCGAATCCCCTCAACGAGCGCCGTAAATACACAGATGTTGATTTTCCGGACGTTCCAGACGGACTACATCTGAACCAATCATAAGCGACCTCTATAGTTCATCAAGTTATGTAAATCTGATCAAATAATAGGAATTCGTGGCCAAGCATGGGTGTATGTTGTGGCAGCAGTATAGTTATTCTCATCGACCGACTGACTAATTGCTAGGCTACGTTATAAAATGGAAGTTTACAAATACCCTGTTTTCTTCGAGTGCCAGACTCTGGACCCATCACAGAAAGAGAAGATAAAAAAGTACTTTCAAATTCGAGTTTGTTCAATATATGATTTATTCTATGGCCTATTTGATTACAATTTATCATTTGAATAGGCCTACATTTGGGTAAGACAATCATATTTAAACTTCAATGAGGATTCTCCAAATCAGAATGTTTGTCAGACATGCGGTTTTCACTAGTTACCACAGCCACAAAGTCAGAATTGGCTATCATTACATTTACATTTTACATTTTAGTCATTTAGCAGACGCTCTTATCCAGAGCGACTTACAGTTAGTGAATACATATTATTATTATTTTTTTAAATATATTTATATATATTTTTTTGAATATTCATGAAAAGAAAAATGCTTTTTGGTCTCGATTTAAGGTTAAGGTTTGGCATAAGGTTAGCAGTGTGGTTAAGGTTAGGTTTAAGGTTATTGTTAGGTTTGAAATAATATTTTATTAAGAAAATAAATTGTAGTAAGAGGCAGGGTTTATGACTTTGTGGCTATGGTAACTAGTGATGACTGACATTCAGCAAATAAATCTGGTTTTGGAGTAAATTTCACTTTCACATAGCCAGGCTACAGGTATGCAGACAGGTATGCACAAATGCATTCCTTTGGCTTTTCATTATATGTATTAACTCTACAGTACTTTATCAATTTAAAAGGAAATAACATTTTTATTTTAATAACTTTTATGATTAATTAAGAACATTATAGATGTATATACAGTGTATTACTTTAGAGATTACAGCACAACTCCTTTAGTTTATGTAGCCTTTAACTCTTCAAGTCCTGGACTAAATGCAAAAGGCTTAATTAATGCAGTAAAAAAATATTATAATTATTTCTGTTGTTGTTATTGTTCTTACTGCTACTACTACTAATACTACATGACAACAACAAAACAACAACAACTCATTATGACTCTGTAACTCTTCCAGTCCAGGAGAGGGTACTTCAGAAAACTCATCATGTGTTGGAGATGCCTGGGGGACCTCTTTGCCTCACTCTGAGAGGCAGCCTGGAGCCTCCACCCACAACAACCTCCCCAGTAAGCAGTCAGGCGGTGACGCCCGACTATACAGACACAACTACAGTATAGAGTACAGGCTGAGTCACATAACCTGTTAGATAAGACATTTATTTTCCCTAACATGAGGTCAAAGTACACAGACGTCAATGCACTGTTGTTGTATTTGCATCCCAGTAAACACATAGCTTAGTCATACATTGTGGATCTGCCAGTCAGGTAATAACTATAATATCCCTTCAAATGAGGCCAAAATAGTCTGCACTGATTTTATTGCATGTTTGGTGTATGTTATATTGTAATAAGTAACATCATAATTTACAATATGAGGAATGACAAGAACATACATTTTAGCAAAACAAATCTGTACTACACTAAATGGACAAATGCCAAACCAGTTTTTTTTTAGATGTATCAGATAATCCAGACGCAGCTGTACGGTTGACCTACAATAATAAATCAATAATACATGTAGATAAATCCAGACATAATAATCATTACAGTAGAATTATCCAGGACTTATACCTTTCTTTTCTGACTGTAGCGTCACCAACTCCCTCCCATTACGTCCCTTCTTCCCAGTCCAGACATCGCCACCTGGTGGCCTAGAGCATGAACTCCATCTAGACTCCTACCTCCTGCGCTACCTGAAGGAGAGCCCTGGGGCTGGAAAAGACCTGCAGCAGCAGCTGGCCTTTTCTGGGCTGCTCTGTCCAGCTCCACCAAGAGGACGGGAGGGCAGTGGTCAGAGACTCCAGGCCAAGCTGGGTCATGTGGAGATGGAATCGGGGCGGGTGGGACCATGGAAGGCACAGGTAGAGAAACTGTTCAAACATCTCCATGAGCGGTACCAATGCCACTGTGAGGTAGGCGCATGTAGCTCCAGACGCTGCTGCAGAGAAGTACCTAGGTTCGAAGGATGTGAGGGTTTACTGCGAGGCAGGGTTTGCAGTGGTGGTTGGAGAGGAGGCTGAGGTACAGGCCAAACTGAAGGAGTTGGAGGCCTTCCAGGCTCAGGGTCTGAGTTCAGGGAAGCAGGAGAAGATCAGCACCACTTGTCGTCTGGAACCGGCCAAGCTCCGTCTTCTAGGGAAGTTATGAGAAGGATCTAGGTGAGGCTGTTCCTGGAGTGAGAGTGATCTTGCGGTGACTCAGCTCAGCTGGTGCTGGAGGGTTCAGCAAGTGAAGTCCGGACAGCCAGACAGTTAGTTATAGATAAGATCTCTCTGGTGCTGGAGCCGGGTGGTGCCTGAGGTGTCCCTCCACCTCCTGTCCTTCTTGAGGCAGGAGTATGGAGGCCTGAGCACCTGAGCAGCCTGCTGGGGTTTGGATGCCATGTGAAAGTAGAGCTGGGGGACACAGAGAGCTCCGTCTGTTCGCCCTCTCCTCCTATAAACTGGACCAGGCTGAGAAAGATCTGCTGGGGGAGTTTGGGGAGGGGAGAAGATCGACTTGCCCAACAGTGCTGCCATCCCCGGCTGAACTGAGGTCCAAGCTTGAGAAGAAGGTGAAGGAGATGAACCAGAGCAGGTGCAGGGTGGTGGCCAGGTACAGTCCTGGGTGTAGAGTGCAGCTGCTGGCCACCTGAGCAGGTTCAGGAGCTGAGGGGAGGAGATCGGGGCCTTTCTCATAGACCGGTCCAGTGTAAGAGTCGTGGGACGCCCTCAACAGAACCATGGTGGCATAGTCGGTGAAGCGGGCCCCGGACCAAGACGTGAGGAGATGGTCGCGAGCCACCAGCTATCACCTCCAGGGGGATTGCAGGTAGTGGTTTGTCAGGGTGACATCACCAAGGAATGGGCGAGACGCTGGTGAACGCAGCCAATGAGGATCTGGATCACGCTGGGGGCGTGGCTGCAGCTCCTGAGCCGAAGGCGGGGGGACCTGAGGGTACAGCGGGGATCTGGTTAGGGCAGATGAGGAGAGTACCCCACAGGTACAGTAGTAGAGACTACAGGAGGGAATCTGCCTTGTAAGATGCTGCTGCATCTTGGGTGGGACCAGTAGGGGCAGCGTAGGTGGGAATGAGCGCCCTCTGCTGGAGAAGACAGTAAAGGCAGCCCTGGATCTGGCAGAGACCATGGAGCTCCAGACCCTGGCCATGTCCTGCATCAGCTCAGGGATATTCAGCGTTCCTCTGAAGGTGTGCTCAGAGGCCATAGTCTCTGCAGTGAGGGACTTTGGGAGGGAACAGCGCATCCCTTACCAAGGTCACTCTGATTGATGTGAGTGGAGAGGCAGTGAAAGCCATGCAGGAGGCTTTGTGATAGGCTGTTTCAGGGGAAGAGGGAGTTTTCTGGTTGGGAGGGGGAGTCTAGCACCACCACTACCACTACACATGCTCCTCAGAGAGACACCACTTCTGCCTCCACCAGGGGAGCAGCGGCTCCAGAGGTCTGTGTCCAGCTGGAGATCATCCAGGGAACCATAGAGAAGCAGAAGGTGAGAGAGAGACACACAGTGACATGGCCACAGCCTTCATTCAACAATATTCTGTAGAATTATGTTGACTTCATACTGATTCAATGTTCCGTTCTCTTTGACACTTTCTCTTCCCTTTTTCTGTTTACCCTTTTTTCTTTATTTATTTATCTCTTTCTGTCTTTCTCTCTCTGTCTGTCGCTCTGAAGGTGGATGCCCTTGTGTCCCCAATGGTTGGTAGTGACCCTCTCTCCTCCCGTGTTGGTAATGTCTTGTCGAAGGCAGCTGGACCGGGGCTGATGAAAGCATTTCTGAGGGAATCAAGGGGACAGACTGCACCTGGTGACAACGTCCTGGTGGAGGGAATGTCTGGTCTCAGCTCTGGCTGTGTCTTCTTCCTCAGCTGTGCACACTGGGACAACAACCCCCAAGGACAAGCAGTACAGGTGTGTGTGTGTGTGTGTGTGTGTGTGTGTGTGTGTGTGTGTGTGTGTATGTGTTATGACCTTGAACCTCCATTAACACTTGATCTCTGGTCCTCTCTCAGGCTCTGAGGCAGGGTGTGAGGAAAATCCTGACCTCTTGTGAGAAGCAGGGCTTCCGTTCCGTTGCCTTCCCTGTAGTTGGAACTGTTGTGGTTCTCCGTGTCCCTCACAACGTGGCAACGCAGGTTCTGCTAAGAAGAGATCCGTCCGGTATGAGCAGAACCGAGCGAGCAGAACCCCCTTCCTTATCCGCATTGTCGTCCATCCCAATGACAGAGATCCTACCAAGGTGAGGAAGGACTTTTAAAGAAGGTCTCAAAGAATTAAACTAAATGTCCATTAAACTTAAATATGTATCAGCCTAACACATTGCAGATTATCTGAAGCTGTTTAATAATAATGTGTAACACATCCATAATTGCAGATTTGTTTAATAATTGCAATTACAGTCCTTCATTGCAGTTGTATTGTTTGTTCTAATCTACAGGCTTTTCAAATTGCCCAGAATGCTTTGCATCTCAGAGGGTTCGTATTGGGTGCTCGACCAGAGCAAGGTGAGTTACATTTCACCCCCACCTTTAAATCAAATACATTATTACTATATGATTGATCCATTTCAAGTTATAATTATGAACCGTCCCTATAGACATCAGGATTGTGCTGCTGGGGAAAACCGGAGGAGGTAAAAGCAGTGCTGGAAACACCATCTTCGGACAAGATGATGTGTTTTTCGCGAGGCAGTTCATCCACCTCGTAACTCAGATATGTGAAGCGCAGACCAAGAACATCAAAGGAAGAAACATCACCTGATTGACACACCTGGATTCTTTGACACTGACATAACTGAAGAGGAGCTGAAACCTAAAATAGTCAAATGTATATCAGAGTGTGTTCGGGGCGCATGCCTTTCTCATTGTACTGAAAGTGGAACGGTACACAATCCACGAGAACGAAGCCGTGCGAAAATCGAGACATATTTTTCACCAGAGGCCTTCAAATATACCACAGTCCTCTTCACTCATGGTGAACAACTCAATGGTTTGACCATTGAGAAGTTTGTCCAACAGAATGATGAACTGAACAAGCTTGTGGAGAAATGTGGAGGCCGGCTGTCACGTCATCGACAACAAATACTGGGAACACCAATCAGCAGGGTCAGCACAGCAACCAGTACCAAGTAGCAGGAGCTACTCAACACCATAGAGAAGATGGTGAGAGAGAACGGAGGAGGATGCTACACCAACGAGATGTTTCAAGAGGCAAAGAGAAAAATAAAAGTAGATATAGAGTCTTAGAAAGGTCAACGGGCCAGATGTCAGAGGAAGAGATGATAAAACGGGCTAAAGCAAAGTGAGGAAGAAACTCTTTATCAAATTCTCAGGTACTACTAACAGGTGTAGTGCAGTGGCGGTCAGTGCCATTTAAGATGAGGGAGGACAATTTATTTTCATGAGCACTGGCCATATTTCTATTACAGCATATTGGATGACTGTCATTCATTTCCATTCCCCAGTTCAATGTAACAGCGATAGGTTTAGGCTACTTTATGATAATCAAATTGTCCCAATACCCATCATGAGGTTGCTACAACCTAGCCTATGAAGGAAAGTTTACAACGTAGGTGCACAGGTCGAGAGACAAATTTGAGGTGACAGACAGTGACACATGGACAGACAGTGACATTCAATACCGCCTTGCACACTCTTGCCTGCATCTAGCTGATATAGGATGTAATCATTAGTCCAACAGTTGCAAACGAGAGTTTCTATCGGACAAATTCAAGTATGTTTATCCCCTTTTGTTCCGTTTGCTTCCGTTCCATTTTTTTTTTTCAACAGAATCGCCGGAATGAATACACCCCTGATCATGCGTAAACACACAGCCCCGTTGTGTTCCTTCTCGCATCCATGTGCTCTCCTCCTCTCACCTCATTCCTTCGCTTGTGGACTTCAATGCACAACACATCAGCTGTATGTGACCAGGCGAAAAAACCTTTCCAAGCCAAACTGCTACACACAGCCTACATCGTTGTCACCATATTAGCTAAAGTAACATCATAGTCAGTATAGCTAATAGAACTAACGCGTTAGTAGACCCGCTACAATCATGCTGTAACGTTACTGTGTACAGTCAATAAGCAGTTACACCGGCGGGCCCCGGTGGCATTAAATTAGTAAAACCAAAAGCCTTGACTTAGAAGAGTTCCAGTGTTGTGTTGGATAGTCATAGCCAGCTAGCTAACATAGCATCCCTCTGTTTGAGCAGGGTGTTTCAGTAGGCTAAGCTAGCAAGCTGCTTTTGCTAGCTAAGTAAGTGAAACTTAAAGTAAAAAAATAAAAGACAATCTATCTTTATATAAATTTCTCTCTTGCTTCTCTTTCTATGAATTTGGCTATACACTATTATGACCATATTCCTGAAAGCTAAGACTCTATAGCATAGATGATTGGCTTGTGTTAGAAGGTCACAAAAACACTATTTGGTCCCCATAAGAATATACTTGAATAGCCATGTCATAGCCCTTCTAAGGATAGCCTTCCTCTCCCTAGTTAATCTTGCTCTTGTGACTGACTGGTTCGAACCATGTGTCCTGCATGTCACAATACTGTGTTAGCCCACTTAGATAAAGCCCATAGGGATTAGTTCAGGAAGCTAACACAAGTCTTCAAGTCTCCAGCAAGGTTCATCGAACGACCTCGGTTAAATTTTACCTCGTACTCAGAGATCACGACATTAATATAACTGACTGGGTTCGAAATCAGGCCTACTGCACAACAACAAAACTTTCTGTGGCAAGCAGAAGCAGAAGGATCTGTGCACCCCATTTAATGAGAGTGCTTCAGAGGTGGTTTGGTGATCCATCAATGTGATGAGTAGCCTCTTAATTAACAGACTGATTACCACATGTAGACGAACCATTAATGTAAGCTCGCAGAGTCAGGCCGCTCACGAGGCTATATGATGAGCAACCTTGGCTGAGACATGAAGACGTGCTAGTTTGACTGTTGGGGTTTTAACCCAGGTCTCCTGTGCACCAGATAATGCAACTTTTCAGGTCTTAGACAAATTACTCATCACTGAGCGTGGTCACAGAACCACCTGTGTTGCACTTCACCCCCCTTTGACTTCCTCCTTGAAGAGACCCATCCATGTCACAGGACCAATGCCAAGGCTTTAACTCAACAGGCTAACACAGTCTTAACCCAGTCAGTCATATGAAACCAGGGGCGGACTGGGACTAAAAATCGTCGCTGGCTGTTCTAACACACCGGACCATTATTTTTCTCCAGGCCCCCACACTGGCCCATTATTTTCCTTGAGGCAACCATTTGCAAACGAACATGTCTTAAGGTCTCAGGCAAGGTTATCATCACATAAGCATGTATCAACAAACGACACACAAGTAACCTTGCTGTATCTTGAAGGCTTAGTGTAGCAGATGGGCATCTGTTAAACTCACTCCTCAACCTTGAGTGTTGCCCATTGCGCAATTGAAGAATGCCTTTATTAGTTGGAATGCATCAGGAGGGCGGTCACGTGTGTTTTCGAGGCAGAGGTCCTGAGTTCGAGTCTCCATATAAGCTGAATCGGGTGAAGCGGTACTCGCTAAGCATGCAGCGTGACGTCCTTTACAATGTTTCTACTGTACTCGGAACTACAGTTGCACTGGTTCAACCTCTGGGGTCGCTGTGGAGTGAGTTAAGGGGTTGAAATGTAGCAGATGGGGATCTGTGAAGCTCACTCATCAGCCTGAAGTGTTGCTCCTTGAGCAATTGGAGAAGGCCTTTTTCAATAGCCCAGTGGGTTGGAACGCTTCAGGAGGGCAGTCGCATGTTTTTGCAAGGCAGAGGTCCTGAGTTCGAGTCTTTGTATGAGCTGAATCAGGGGGAGGTGGTACTTGTTAAGCAAGCAGCGTGTTGTCCTTTACATGAACTTTACAAGAATATAGGATTTAGCTAAGTGGGCTAACACAGTATTGTGACAAGCAGGAGACCTGGTTCGAACCCAGTTAGTCACAAGAGCAAGATTACATAGGGAGTGGAAAGGCTATCCTTAGAAGGACTATTCAACTATATTCTTATGGGGGCCAAATTTAGGTTTTCGTGACAGTCCCTTCTAACGCATCCTGTAATCATCATAGAAGGGAACATCCATGCTCCAAAGAGTCTTAGCTTTTCGGGAATGGGGTCATAATAGCTTGTTGCCAAAATGGTTCAAATGCTAGAGCCAAAATCATTGTAAGAAAATAAATTGAACATCTTATGTGAAGATAATGTGATAACATGTGACAACATCTAAAAGCAACGTGTAAACATAATCTTGTGAAAAATAATAATAATAACATGGGGACGCAAAATGTCAACATGTGATACAATAAAACGATTCGTGACAACATTTGAGCTAGACACAAACCTCCAGGGAAACATGACACAACATCCCCCAAGAGCGCTATTGCCCTTACGGAAAAAACACATGATGTCACGTGGAAATACACATGATGTGAAAATGTGTTTATGGAACACTTCACATGAAATTATGTTTTCACGTGCTTTTATGTGAAGTTTGTGATAACATGTAAAGCAACATGTGATAATCACAAACTTCACATAAGATCACATGTTAAACACATATGATCATGTGAAATTCTTGTGGTTTTTCCGTAAGGGTGAGGATGATGTTAGGATGTGTGCAAGATGTTTTCAAGATATTTGACCTACCAGGATGTCAGGTGATAGTCCCAAATGATCCTAAACCATCCCAAACCATATTAAGTAAAAAATGAAATGGTATGGGGGGGTTTAACAGAAGTGGTACGCTGTTCAGATAAAATATGACCTCGCCTGGTATTTGAACTCAACTTCTGGATTTCAGGTGTGCTGATCCTTCTGCTGCACCACAAAGTCTGTAGCAATTTCAGAAGTCCTCTACACATTCAGTACTTATAATATATCTCTGCACTTAGCCAAAGAGTGCCATCTATTCTCATAATTGATTTGATTTACTTACTTCAGCAATTGGAGGGTTTTCTGTATAGTTGTCTAATGTTGGTGAGGCACAGTATTCTGTTTGAATAATTTTCCTGAATCCCTATGATAAATATTATAATTTGTCTTGAGTGTATATCTAACAAAGCTGAGATTTCCTTTGAAGTACAATGTGTAAGAATACAGGTGAAATCAGTTGTTCACACAGACATGGTGGCGTGGGCAGGAATATCGGAATGACGTGAACCAGGAAGTTGTGAGTTTAAATCCCAGGTGAGTACATGTTGAATAATAATTACTGTATAAAAAAACGTACACAATGTAGTCACGTGTCATATATGTAAGTTGAAAACACTGTATGTTGGAGTCATGACTGCATGGCCAGGCATGACTCCAACACCATCATTAAGTTTGCCGATGACACAACAGTGGTAGGCCTGATCACCGACAACGACGAGACAGCCTATAGGGAGGAGGTCAGAGACCTGGCCGTGTGGTGCCAGGACAACAACCTCTCCCTCAACGTGATCAAGATAAAGGAGATGATTGTGGACTACAGGAAAAAGAAGAGGACCGAGCACGCCCCCATTCTCATCGACGGGGCTGTAGTGGAGCAGGTTGAGAGCTTCAAGTTCCTTGGTGTCCACATCACCAAAAATCTAACATGGTCCAAGCACACCAATACAGTCGTGAAGAGGGCACAACAAAACCTATTCCCCCTAAGGAGACTGAAAAGATTTGGCATGGGTCCTCAGATCCACAAAAGGTTCTACAGCTGCACCATCGAGAGCATCCTGACTGGTTGCATCACTGCCTGGTATGGCAACTGCTCGGCCTCCGACCGCAAGGCACTACAGAGGGTAGTGCGTATGGCCCAGTACATCACTGGGGCCAAGCTTCCTGCGATCCAGGAACTCTATACCAGGCGGTGTCAGAGGAAGGAAATTGTCAAAGACTCCAGCCACCCTAGTCATAGACTGTTCTCTCTGCTACCACACGGCAAACGGTACCGGAGCGCCAAGTCTAGGTCCAAGAGTCTTCTAAAGAGCTTCTACCCCCAAGCCATAAGACTCCTGAACATCTAATAAAATGGCTACCCAGACTATTTGCATTGTGCACTGCTGCAACTCTCTGTTGATTATCCATGCATAGTCACTTTAATAACTCTACCTACATGTACATATTACCTCAATTACTTCGACTAACCGGTGCCCCCGCACATTGACCCCCTGTATATAGCCTCGCTATTGTTATTTCACTGTAAGGTCTACACCTGTTGTATTCGGTGCATGTGACAAATAACATTTGATTTGATGTTGAAAGCACTGTGTGTATCCTAACAACTAATTGCAGAGCATCACCTGTGAAATTTCATGTGAAAATCTTTATCCACATTTGATAACGTGAAAATCCACACCTAAAAATTAATGTGAAATATCGTCACGTGAAGTGATCCAAAAACGCATAGTTTCAAATTATTTCATTTGTGAAATTTCTCATGTGAAATAAAATTAGCAAAACATGGAATGTTCACATGAATTCATGTGATTTTCCAAATGTGAAATCATGTGGTTTTTCCGTAAGGGATTGGCTTCAGAAACCGCGAGAAGTTTCCATTTACCACAGTGAGCGTTTGATTCTATCTGTTCTCCTGTACCTTTCCTGGCTGGCAAAGTACCAGGATGTTGTCTCTGGTTTTACATCTGAATGCAATATTCATTCATTTCAGTTTCAAATCATGAAACACAAGTTCAATTGATGAATTCAATGATTCAATTTGTGCATTAAATGTTCAAAAATATTAAACCTACATCTTCACCTGAATCAGGTGTGCTAGTTCAGGTCTACAAAAAAGTTGTGAAACGTCTGGCGGTCCTCGAGGAGAGGTTTGAGAAGCACTGAACTGAGGTATTGTGTAACAGATCACACACATTTAGATACACATGTATATGACATCTTATAACATAGGTCAGGATTTAATCTATGGCGCATTGTTGACAAACGCACATTTAGATACACATGTACAGTGCTTTCAGAAAGTATTCACACCCCTTGACTTTTTCCACATTTTGTTGTGTTACAGCCTGAATTTAAAATTGATTAAATTGAGATTTATTTTCCCTGGCATACAAGAATACCCCATATTGTCAAAGTGGAGTTATGTTTTTTTTCTTCTTTTTTTTAAAAACAAATTAATTACAAATGCAAAGCTAAAATGTCTTGGGTCAGTAAGTGTTCAACCCCTTTGTTATGGCAAGCCTAAATAAGTTCAGGAGTAAAAATGTGCTTAACAAGTCACATAAGTTGCAATAATGGTGTTTAACATGATTTTTGGCTACCTCATCTCTGTGCCCCACACATACAATTATCTGTAAGGTCCCTCAGTCAAGAAGATAATTTCAAACAGATTCAACCACAAACATCAGGGAGGTTTTCCAATGCCTCGCAAAGAAGGGCACCTATTGGTGGATGGGGCAAAAAAAAAGCAGACTTTGAATATCCCTTTGAGCATGGTGAATGATGCATCCCCGGTTAAAGGAAGCGGGGTATTTTTAGTTAGTGCGAAGAGAAACTCAAAAGTATAAAGCATTAACATCACGAAGATGGTTTATTTCCAACATGACAGCAGATACAACATAGCCGAGTCCATCTGCACCCGCTCAAAGGTAGCACACTTGAATACCCAACAACCAATGAGGGCCTGCCAATAAAGCTATGCGCATCCAATCAGATACATATTTCTAATATCATGCACTGAACACGTGCATACCATTTTAACCAGGTGTGCATAATAACATGCTGCTTATCTCTCAAACACTACAGTGAAGTTATTAATTACACTTTGGATGGTGCATCAATACACCCAGTCACTACAACGATACAGGTGTCCTTCCTAACTCAGTTTCCGGAGAGGAAGGAAACCGCTCAGGGATTTCACCATGAGGCTAATGGTGACTTTAAAACAGTTTACAGAATTTAATCTAATTGACAGAGTGAAAAGAACGAAGCTTGTACAGAATAAAAACATGCATCCTGTTTTCTCATAAGGCACTAAAATAATACTGCAAAAAATGTGGCAAAGCAATTAACTTTTTGTCCTGAATACAAAGTGTTATGTTTGGGGCAAATCCAATACAACATATTACTAGTACCGCTCTCCATATTTTCAAGTATAGTGGTGGCTGTATCATGTTATGGGTATGCTTGTAATTGATAAGGACTGGGGAGATTTTCAGGATAAAACGGAATGGTGCTAAGAAAACCTGGTTCAGTCTGCTTTCCACCAGACACTGGGAGATTAATTAACCTTTCAGCAGGACAATAACCTAAAACACAAGGCCAAATCTACACTGGAGTTGCTTATCAAGAAGGCAGCGAATGTTCCTGAGTGGCCGAGTTACAGTTTTTACTTAAATCTACTTGAAGATCTATGGCAAGACCTGAAAATGGTTTTCTAGCAATGATCAACAACCAATTTGACAGAGCTTGAAGAATTTTTGAAGAGGATAATGGGCAAATGTTGCACAATCTGAGTGTGAAAAGCTCTTAGAGATTTACCCAGAAAGACTCACATCTGTAATCGCTGCAAAAGGTGCTTCTACAAAGTATTGACTCATGGGTGTGAATACTTATGCAAATTAGATTTTTCTGTATTTAATTTTCAACAAATTTGCAAACATTTCTAAAAACATGTCATTATGGGGTATTGTGTGTAGATGGGTGAATAAAATAATAAATGTAATCCATTTTGAATTCTGTCTGTAACCCAACAAAATGTGGAATAAGTCAAGGGGTATGAATACTTTCTGAAGGCACTGTAACTGACATCTTCTAGCATAGGCTAGATTTGAATCAATGGCTAATTGTTGAGAACTGAACTTGACATTAAAGGTAATTGACACTTGCGCCGACATCACAGGGTTTAGCATGAATGTGATCTCCATGAATGTCAGGGAAATTGCGTTGAAAGGTGCATTGACAACAGTGCAGTGCGTTGTTGATCATGCACCTTTGATTGAATCCCAGCCATATACAGTTTATTTTGCTGACAATTTGTTGCTTTCACAGAGTTAGTATCATAATGGACATGGCTATTTGAATAGTCATGGCTGTTATGTTGATCCAAGTTATCACTGCCTTCAATCAGGACCGTATCAGAATAATTGATCGAGTTACCTCTGAACCATTGTACCTTTTAATTTGGAAAAAGCGCTTGATATGATAATATATGCATATTTAAATAGGGTGAATATATTTTATTTACTTGACAATCAACAATCAAACGTTTCAAACATTCCTTATTGAACGATTTATATTTTTCACACAGAAAATAAGTTAGTGAGTGTGTAAAATACAATTTCTATGCAAATGTATTTATCTCTTTTTATTTTTTTTTATTTTAACATACATTGTAAATTTTTTACATGTCTGTTCACAATCATGATTATGTATTTACACAAACATAAGATTGAATATATTATGTAAAGATATTCTATCAAAATGAATAAAAGTGCCTTATTTCAACAGGACTCCAGCTCTTCCCTTTAACAATGAGATCACCATGGCTGCGTCTCAAATTCATGGCTGCGCACCCTATTCCCTATCAAGTGCACTACTTTTGAACATAACACTATGGGTCCTGGTCAAAAGTAGTCACTAAATAGGGAATAGGGTGCAATTTGGGGCGCATCAAATGAGTATGGCACCAGAATTGCGAATGGATAACTAAATCATTATATTGTACTTTGAATAGTGAAATGTCTCTGTTGTGTTTAATTGACAACAGAGGATGACGGGCCATAATGCAATGTGATGGCAGACTAGGAAGTGCCTCCAAAATAGCACCCTATTCCCTATGTAGTGCGCTACTTTTGACCAGAGCCCTCTCCTATGATTTACATGTTGCTAAGGCAACATAAGCTGAAGTGACGAGTTGGCTTCATCCATAAAGTATAGTGATGAAGAGACTGAAGAGACACACAGACAGACCTTGGAGAGAGGAAGTCACTTCACTGAAACAGGACAAGACTGTGTAAATGCATCTTCCTTCATACTCCATGTATTAGGATGCTGGGTGGAAGGGTGTGTGTGTGTGTGTGCGCGTGTGTGTGTGTGAGTGTGTGTTGGTTTGGGTTTTTGTGGGTACACGTGGGTGTGGGTGTAGGTTTGTATGTGTGTGTTTCAAATAAAATCTAATTGAATTTGTCACACGCTTCGTTAACAACAGGAGTAGACTAACAGTGAAATGCTTACTTATGGGCCCTTCCCAACAATGCAGAGAGAGAAAAAATGATAATAGTAATACTTAATAATAATAGTAATAATTAACACATAATGAGTAAAGATAACTTGGCTATATACACGGGAACCAGTACCGAGTTGCAGGGGTACGAGGTAATTGAGGTAGATATGTACATATAACTAGGAATAAAGTGACTAAACAGTAGCAGCAGAGTCACAATAGCAAAAAAGGGACGGTTGACGGTTAATGTGATTAGCATGACTGTTGTAAGTAACAGCAAACTTTCCAGGATGAAGACATGTCTTATATGAAATGAATATGGGCAGAAAGCTTAAATTATTGTTAATCTAACTGCACTGTCCAATTTACCGTAGCTATTACATTGAAAACATACCATGCTATTGTTTGAGGAGAGTGCACAACAACAAAAATCTTATCACGGCAACTTGTTTGATACATTTACCTCTGAAGGTAAATAATGTACTTACATTCAGTAATCTTGCTCTGATTTGTCATCATAAGGGTCACAGAGATAAAATGTAGCATAGTTTTGTTTGATAAAATCAATTTTTATATTCAAATGTAGTAACTGGGTTCTACAGTTTGATCCCCTGCTGTCTCTGGCTCTACACCCACCACGCCCAGCCATCTAGATGTGTGAAAGTTTGTGTATAAGCTAATGATCCATCATGTATGAAATTCCTGGGAGTGTGTAAACTTACATTTTGTATTACCATATCATTTTTGTATGTTTTCTATAGTTATGTACTTGAAAAAGTGTTAATTGACCAATTCGGCACATTTGGGCAGACTTGATACAAAATAGTCCAGTTTTGCAATGCTTCACTGGATCAATCTGAAACTTTAAACACATTGCTGCTATCTTCTAAATGGCAACTAAACTGCAATATTATATTGTGGCCTTTCTCTTGCATTTCAAAGATGATGGAACATAAAACAAAACAAAAAACTTTTTTTGTTTGTATTATCTTTTACCATATCTAATGTGTTATATTCTCCTACATTAATTTCACATTTCCACAAACAAAGTGTTTCCTTTCAAATGGTATCAATAATATGCATATCCTTGCTTCAGGTCCTGAGCTACAGGCAGTTCGATTTGGGTATGTCAATTTAGGCGGAAATGTAAAAAAAGGGTCCGATCCTGAAGAGGTTAAAAAAAGGGTACATGCAGATAGTCTGGGTAGCTATTTGGTTAACTATTTAACAAAGTATTTAGCAATCTTGTGTCTTGGGGGTAGAAGCCGTTCAGGGTCCTTTTGGTTCCAGACTTGGTGCATCAGTACCACTTGCCGTGCGGTAGCAGAGAGAACAGTCTTTCTGAAGTGACTGGAATTGAAATGGAATTGACCCTAACCCTGCCAGACATGTTAAGGGCTTATGTATTGTATGTTTACAATGACAACCAATGTTGCTTTCCGTTCCATCTTCCACCACAACATTCATAGCAACAACTGATCATACTACCACTGTTTCACTATAGTGCCTCAGCAATTAATTCTACTATTACATACTGTATTGTGAAAATGATCTACTGTATGGATAATGAATGAAGATGATTGCAATAAAGGCAAATTAATGAGGACTTATTCACAGGAGTTGTAAGCCTGCTCCTAACCCATGTAGACAGTGAGCTAACAGGTAAGACCACCTTTCTGTTTCCTGTAATGTTTTTTATTATTATGTTGAATTATGATTTTGTGTACTCTCATTATCCTAATCCTAATAGATAACTTTGTTAATCTGTTTTTAAAAGGTAATTGGACAAGACAAAGTTCAAGTTGGAACTTGACCTAAGCATGTTGAATTAGAGTACTGTAAAATGATTAGCAAACAATCAGGATTCAATGACTTGTGTTTCAGCGTGAAGCTCACAGAAGGCCAATGATGGGGACAGAGGATCTTGTAACAGCACTTACTGGCAAACCAACCCACAAGTGTCTTGGAACTCGTCTGAAGTTCTTCTGTCTTCTCTCCATAGCGTCCGAACAGTTTGGGCTACACACAAATGCGTACATGTCGGTTGTTTTGCTCTAGGATGCCGACAGGACTCCGTCTGAATGTCCCTAGGTACCAGTTGAAAAAAATTCATGTTATTGTGAACGAGGTGAACAAGTCTGGACGAGACAGACAGGCAGGCAGCGTTTCTCAGCGAGTCTAAATCATGAATCAGCTGGCATAATTTTTGTGTATATATACAACAAAATGTCAATTGAAAAAAGGTAAAACGAAACGAAGTGCAGCTAGTTTTCAGTCTTTCCAACTTCAGTTTTGTTAACGAAGATGCTGGGAGTCGGGAAGCAGGTGCAGTCGGTGAGTTTAATAAGATCAAACATAGAGTGGATACAGGATCAAGAGTAGCGTCTGAACATAACACAGAAACAATATTGCTTGATGGGTGATAACAAAGGAGTGCTACATAATGGAGGAGTAATCAGGGAAGTGATGAAGTCCAGGTGTGCCTAATGATGAGGCACAGGTGTGTGTAATGATGGGTTGCCAGGACCGGTGTTTAGTAGACCGGCGATGTCGAGCGCTGGAGAGGGGGACTTTGAATGGCCCCACAAACCGGGGGCTCAACCTTCCGGCAGGTGGAGCCAGACGCGATCACCAGGATGGAATATGGGTGCTTCAATACGGTGAAATAGCGGGCGACGTCCTGCGCACAAGGTGGGCCACCAGTACTTAACGGAAATGGATTGAGTTGTGTGGGTGATACCTGGGCGTCCCAGCTGCGAGGATGTTTGCACCCAGGTCAATAGCCAATCCCTTACCTCCATGGGAATGTGGTGCGCTCAGAGGACAGGTCGTAGCGCGGGTTCCCTCTCCAGAGCCTGGAGGATGTCCACGTCTATGTCCCAAAGCACGGGAGCAACCATTCGGGAGGGCGGTATGATGGGCACACTCAGGACAACAACCTCTCCCGAATTGTGGAGATGGGACACTGTATCGGCTTTGATGTTCTTTGAACCTGGACGGTATGACAGGGTGATGTTGAATCTGGTAAAGAAGAGAGCCCAGGGGTTCAGCTGCCAGGTTTCGATGGTCAGTGAAGATGAGAAATGGGTCCGTGGCGCCCTCTAGCCAGTGTCTCCACTCCTCTAATGCCAACTTCACCGCCAGGAGCTCCCGGTCGCCGACGTCATAGTTCCTTTCTGTAGGAAACAGTTTTTAGAGTAGTATGCACACGGATACCATTTATGTGGATTACCTTGACGTTGTGACAGAACGGCCCCCACGCCCACTTCTGAGGCATCCTCCTCCACCACGAAGGGCAGCATAGGATCTGGGTTTTTCAGCAACATACCAGGGGCTCAGCTTCCGGCAGGTGGAGTGGGAGGTTCCTGGTGGAGAGCCAGACGTGATCACCAGGATGGAATACGGGTGCCTCACTACGGTGGCGGTCCGCCTGCTCCTTTTGGCGGCAGACGGCGCGTTGGAGACTCACGTGGGCAATGTCCCAAACCTCCTCTGCGTGCTGGAACCACTCGTCCACCACAGGGCCTTCGGTCTGGCTCTGGGTCCACAGGGCCGTTTGGAACCCCAGGACACACCGGAAGGGAAACAACCCGGTGGAGGAGTGACAAAGTCAGTTCTGGGCATACTCCGCCCAGAGAATGAACCGGGCCACTGCCCCTGCCGGTCCTGACAGTGACTCCTCAGGAACCTCCCCAGCTCCTGGTTGGTCCTATCCACCTGCCTGTTAGACTGAGGCCAGTACCTGGATGTGAGGCTGACCGTGACCCCCAGCTTCTCCATGAAGGCTCTCCATACCCGCGACGTGAATTGGGGACCACAGTCGGAGACAATGTCCTCCGGAAGGCCATAGTACCGGAAGTCCTGCTGGAACAGTGCCTCAGCGACCTGGAGAGCGGTAGGGAGACCAGAGAGAGGGATAAAACGGCAGGATTTGGAGAATCTGTCCACAACAATCATAACAGTGTTGAAACCTTCAGACAGGGGAAGATCAGTAGCAAAATATTTTGACAGATGGGACCAAGGCTGCTGAGGCACGGGGAGTGGAAGGAGTGTCCCTGCTGGAGTGTGCCGGGGAGATTTGGTCTAGCACATACGGAGCAGGAAATGAAATAGCGGGCGACGTCCTGCGCACAAGGTGGGCCATCAGTACATAACGGAAATGGATTAAGTTGTGTGGGTGATACCTGGGCGTCCAGCTGCGAGGGATGTTTGCGCCCAGGTCAATAGCCAATCCCTTACCTCCGTGGGAATGTAGGTGCGCTCCGGAGGACAGGTCGTAGGTGCGGGTTCCCTCTCCAGAGCCTGGAGGATGTCCACGTCTATGTCCCAAAGCACAGGAGCAACGATTCGGGAGGGCGGTATGATGGGCACACTCAGGACAACAACGTCTCCCGAATTGTGGAGATGGGACACGATATCTTTGAACCTGGGCGGTATGACAGGGTGATGTTGAATCTGGTAAAGAAGAGAGCCCACCTTGATTGGTGGGGGTTCAGCTGCCAGGTTTCGATGGTCGGTGAGGATGAGAAATGGGTCCGTGGCGCCCTCTAGCCAGTGTCTCCACTCCTCTAATGCCAACTTCACCACCAGGAGCTCCCAGTCGCCGACGTCATAGTTCCTTTCTGCAGGAGACAGTTTTTTAGAGTAGTATGCACACGGATGCCATTTATGTGGATTACTTTGACGTTGTGACAGAACGGCCTCCACGCCCACTTCTGAGGCATCCACCTCCACCACGAAGGGCAGCATAGGATCTGGGTTTTTTAGCAATGGGGCGGAGGTAAAACGCCCCTTCAGTAGGCGGAAGGCCTCATTGGCTACAGGACTCCACACCATCTACGGGGACCACCTTTGACCAGAGAGGTGAGAGAAGGCAATGGAGCTGAAATTCCTAAGGGAGCGCGATAGAAGTTGGCATACCCCAAAAACCGCTGTAGTGCCTTTATGTTGGTTGGGACTGGCCATGACCTGACTGCAACTACCTTCCTCTCCTCCAAAACCACTCCCTGTGGGCTGATCCGATATCCCAAGAAGGAGATGGTGGTCTGATGGAATTGGCAATTCTCCCCTTTGAC
This sequence comes from Coregonus clupeaformis, assembly GCF_020615455.1. NCBI lineage: Eukaryota > Metazoa > Chordata > Actinopteri > Salmoniformes > Salmonidae > Coregonus > Coregonus clupeaformis. The sequence continues at coordinate 960,191 of NW_025533494.1, read as the reverse complement.
TTACAGACGGTTTTCCAGGAGGCGTTCCTGGACTACCCGGACATGGGTGATGTGCTCCTCCAAGGTAGCCAAGTAGATCAGGATGTCGTCGATATACATGACCACCTGACGCCAAAGCATGTCCCGAAACACCTCATTCACGAATACCTGGAACACCGACAGAGCATTGGCTAATCCATAAGGCATCACCAAGTACTCGTAGGGCCCAGACATCGTGCTGAAGGCCGACTTCCAATCATCCCCTCCGGATGCAGATCAAATTGTAGGCACTCCGCCAGATCCAGCTGGATGTCGGCCTGCAGGGCAACCACAGGATTCTCAACCGACGTTGAACCACAGGGTAAGGGCAGGTCTTCCAACATCCGGGTGCCCAGGCCGTGATCTTCGTCCTCGACCAGGAGATGGTGGGGTCGTGGCGTTGGAGCCCACGGAGGCCAAGGATGACTTTGTGTCAGGGTACCTGGATGATGAGGAGGGGCGGTTTTCTTGATGCAGGGGGTCCCACAGTGATGGTGAGGGGTGCTGTGATATGTGTGATTGTCCCAGATCCCAGTGGTCGGTTATCCAGCGCTTGAACTGGAAACTGAGAGGAGAGCCGCTATAAATTCAGGTTCAGGGAGGAGGCAAGGGCCTGGTCAATAAAATTCCCTGCGGCACCAGAGCTGTAGAAACAACACATGATGGACAGCCAGCTAGTGAAATCAGCTAGTGAAGCCGCTGTTTGGAGGATATATTGGCAAGGTTTGCCGGCCCTTGACTTCGTCTCGGGCCTGACAACACCCGTGCCAATATATCCTCCAAACACCGGCTTCTCGGGCATTATCACGTAAGTATGGGCTAACAGCAGTAAGGCCAAATTAACATTTTCATCAAATAATTTCATAATCTTTTTTTTGATACTTCAATGGTTTCTTAAAATTCTAAATAGCTAAATGATCCTTGGTATGCCCTTCCTAAAACAATTCCATATAGCTAAGTAGAACCCCCCTCCCCCAGCTTAGACAGGGTTTAGACTGTTATGGACATTAATTGTAATCCCCATTAATAATTCACAGTTCCTTTCCTGCTGTAGCAAACCATATACAGTACCAGTCAAAACGCACCTAATCATATACTTGAAATTCTTCAAATAGCCACCCTTTGCCTTGATGACAGCTTTGCACATTCTTGGCATTCTCTCAACCAGCTTCACCTGGAATGCTTTTCCAATAGTTCCCACATATGCTTAGCACTTGTTGGCTGCTTTTTCCTTCACTCTGCCGTCCGACTCATCCCAAACCATCTCAATTGGGTTGAGGTCGGGGATTGTGGAGTGCCAGGTAATCTGATGCAGCACTCCATCCCTCTCCTTCTTTGTCAAATAGCCCTTACACAGCCTGGAGGTGTGTTGGGTATTGTCCTGTTGAAAAACAAATGATAGTCCCACTAAGCGCAAACCAGATGGGATGGTGTATCACCGCAGAATGCTGTGGTAGCCATGCTGGTTAAGTGTGCCTTGAATTCTAAACAAATCACAGACAGTGTCACCAACAAATCACCCCCACACCATAACTCTCCTCCTCCATTCACCCACACTGCATCTCACAAAGACATGGCGGTTGGAACCAAAAATCTCACATTTGGACTCCAGACCCAAGGACAAATTTCCACCGGTCTAATGTCCATTGCTCGTGTTTCTTGTCCCAAGCAGGTCTCTTCTTATTATTGGTGTCCTTTAGTAGTGGTTTATTTGCAGCAATTTGACCATGAAGGCCTGATTCACACAGTCCCCTCTGAACAGTTGATGTTGAGCTGTGTCTGTTACTTGAACTCCGTGAAGCATTTGTTTGGGCTGCAATTTCTGAGGCTGGTAACTCTAATGAACGTATTCTCTGCAGCAGAGGTAACTGTGGGTCTTCCTTTCCTGTGGAAGTCCTCATGAGAGCCAGTTTCATCATAGCGCTTGATAGTTTTTGCGACAGCACTTTAAGAAACTTTCAAAGTTCTTGAAATGTTCCGTGTTATCTGACCTTTATGTCTTAAAGTAATGATGGACTGTCGTTTCTCTTTTTGCTTATTTGAGCTGTTCTTGCCATAATATGGACTTGGTCTTTTACTAAATAGGGCTACCTTCTGTATACCCCCTTGTCACAAGTCAACTGATTGGCTCAAACGCATTAAGAAGGAAATACATTTTCATTTGTTTAACACTGTTTTGGTTACTACATGATTCCATATGTGTTATTTCGTAGTTTTGATGTCTTCAATATTATTCTACAATGTAAAAAATAGTAAAAATAAAGAAAAACCTTTGAATGATTAGGTGTGTCCAAACATTTGACTGGTATTGTATATAGTTCAAATACATTGATACATGGTGTTCTGAGTGGCGCAGTGGTCTAAGGCACTGCATCGCAGTGCTAACTGTGCCACTAGAGATCCTGGTTCGAATCCAGGCTCTGTCGCAGCAGGCCGCGACCGGGAGACTCATGGGCGGCGCACAATTGGCCCAGGGTAGGGGAGGGAATGGCCGGCAGGGATGTAGCTCAGTTGACAGAGCATGGCGTTTGCAACGCCAGGGTTGTGGGTTTGATTCCCACGGGGGCCAATATAAAAAAATATATATATGTATTCACTAACTGTAAGTCGCTCTGGATAAGAGCGTCTGCTAAATGACTAAAATGTAAATGTGTTCTCCAAGGACAGGTTTGAGAAATGCTGCCTCAGTGGTGGGTGTGTTTGCAATGACACACACACCATGGTCTCTGTCAGATACAGGGCTGCCTTTACTGTTTTCTCCAGTAGAAGGCACTCATTCCCACCTACACTGCTCCAACCGCATGCAGCAGCTTCCCTCCTGTAGTCTCTACCACTGTGGGTACTCTCCCTATCTGCCTAACCAGATCCCTGCTGGCCCACTGTACCTCAGGCTCAGAGCTGCAGCCACGCCCCCAGCATGATCCAGGTCCTCATTGGCTGCGTTTAACAGCGCGTCCGCCTGTTCCTTGGCACCCCACTACCTGCAGCCCTCCTACCGTCTTGGTCCGGCGCCCGCTTCACCGGCAACGCCACCATGGTTTTGCTGCTGGATGAGGCAGTGTTGAGAGCGGACCCCCGCCCCCATGTACACCATTCCCAGGCCCTGGAAGTACCGTAGCACCCCCTGCTGGTCTATGGTCACAGTCTGGTGGACCAAGGAGGCCAGAGCGGGGCCCATCCTGTCCCTAACCTGGGTCACCTGGACAGAGGGTCCACAGAGCAACACAGTGGGGTGGCATGGATGAGGCTGAGGGGTGGAGGGTCACCCCAGCGTGGTCCACACCGATCCTCTCCAGCAGTTCTGGTAGGTGGTCAGCTATCTCCGGGTAAGGAGATAGCTCCTCCACACTGGACTGGTCTAAAAGAAAGGCCCAAATCTCCCCCCTCAGTTCCATAACCTGCTTCATGTGGCTCAGCAGCTGCACATGGACACTACCTGGCAACTGCTCTGGTTCATCTCCATCACCTTCTTCTCAAGCTTCGACTTCAGTTCAGCCGGCATGGCGGAACAGTTGGGCAAGTCGATCTTCTCCTCCCTAAACTCCCCCTAGCAGATCCTTCTCAGCCTGGTCCAGTTTCCAGGAGGAGAGGGCGAACAGACGGAGATCTGTGTCACCAAGCTCTACTTCCACATGGCGTTCCAACCCCAGCAGGCTGCTCAGGTGCTCAGGCTTCCCATACTCCTGCCTCAAGAAGGACAGGAGGTGGAGGGAAAGCTCATGCACCACCTGCTTTCTGGCTTTCCGGACTTCACTTGCTGAACCCTCCAGTACCAGCTAAGCTGAATCACAAGACGTCACCCACACCCCTGGAACAACCTCACCTGGATCCTTTTCTATCACTTCCCCTAGAAGAAGGAGCTTGGCCTGTCCCAGACGACAGGTGGTGCTGATCTTCTCCTGCTTCCCAGAGCTCAGACCCTGACCCTGGAAGGCCTCCAGCTCCTTCAGCTTGGCCTGGAGCTCGGCCCCCTCTCTTACCACCACAGCAAACCCTTCCCCTGCCTCGCAGTACACCCTCACATCCTCTGAACCCAGGGTACTTCTCTGTAGCAGAGTCTGGAGCTTACATGGGTCTACCTCACAGTGGCATTTGTACTGCTCCTGGAGCTGTATGAACAGTCTCTCTACCTGTACCTTCCATGGTCCCACCCCAACCCCGATCCCATCTCCATGTCCACATGACACAGCCTGAATCTCTGACCACATATTATAATATCACATAAACCAAACATGCAATAAAATCAGTGCAGACTATTTTGGCCTTATTTGAAGGGATAATAAAGTAATTACCTGACAGGCAGATCAACGATACATGACTACACTTTGTGTTTACTGGGATGCAAATACAACAACAGTGCATTGACGTGTGTGTGTGTATATTTTGACCTCATATTATGGAAAATAAATGTTGTATCTAACAGGATATGTGACTCAGCGTGTACTGTATAGGTGTGTCTGTTTACTATGGCCTCACCTCCTGACTGCTGACTGGGGAGGTTGTTGTGGGTGGAGGCTCCAGGCTGCCTCTCAGAGTGAGGGAGAGAGGTCCTCCAGGCATCTCCAACACATGATTAGGTTTCTGACGTACCCTCTCCTGTACTGAAAGAGTTACAGCGTCATAATGAGTTGTTGTTGTTGTCATGACAGCATGTACTGTATGTACTGTACTTTGTAGGCGGCAGGTAGCCTAGCGGTTAAGAGCGTTGGGCCAGTAACCAAAATGTCGCTGGTTGGAATCCCTGAGACGAACAGGTGATCAATCTGTCAATGTGGTCTTGAGCAAGGCACATAACCCTAATTGCTCCTGGAAGTTGTCATCAACTGATTCTACTGGTCCCCAATCTCCAGCGAATTTCAAAGTACTTTTTTATCTTCTGTTTTTTGTGATGGGTTCAAATTCTGGCCCTTGAACAAAACAAGGTATTTTAAACTTGTTATACAATAAAGTATTTAGCATATAGACAGGAGCAAGTCACTGACTTCAAGTCAAGTTGATCGATCCATTACTACGCTAGACTGCCACTGCCAAGTTTACCTCGAAATTGGCCACACCTGTGGTAGGTGGTACTACACACGCATCGTTCATCTCCTAGGTTTATTCTTTGATCGGATTTTAATTGATGGTGATGGATTAAAACAGATATTGTGTGTGTGTGTGTGTGTGTGCTGTATTAGGCCATGTGTGTGACTGAATAGTTATTATAGTCAACACCCTGGTAGATATACGGTTAACCTGAGAACTACAGGTAACTGCCTAAATGAAAGAAACACCAACATAAAGTGTCTTAATAGGTTGTTGGGCCAACCCCAATAGGGTCTGGATGCAACCCTCAACACCATTCTTCTAAGAAATTCCATCATTTGGTGTTTTTGTTGATGTGGTGGTGGAAAACGCTGTCTCCAGTGCCGCTCCAGACTCTCCCATAAGTGTTGTATTGGGTTGAGATCTGGTGACTGAGACGGCCATGGCATATGGTTTACATCATTGTCATGCTCATCAAACCATTCAATGACCACTCGTGCCCTATGGCATTGTCATCCTATGGGGGCATAGTTATGTAGCCAAAATAATGGCCTGACAAGCATTTTTAAACATGTTTATGCCATTTAGCAGACGCTTTTATCCAAAGCGACTTACAGTCATGCGTGCATACATTTTTTTTTTGTGTATGGGTGGTCCCGGGGATCGAACCCACTACCTTAGCGTTACAAGCGCCGTGCTCTACCAGCTGAGCTACAGAGGACCACAACATGACCCTAAGCATGATGGGATGTTAATTGCACATTTAACTCAGAAACCACACCTGTGTTTCCATTATTGTGGCAGTTACTTGTATATAACAATGTGTTCAGTCTGTTCTGTGCTAGCATTCCACTCCTTGCAACTCCTTGTTATGCCAACCATTTTGTTTCATGTTTGACATGGCAAGGAGTGGAAAAGAGTGTAATGTTAGCACAAACAGACTGCTTTCAGATAACAATGTGTACCTACACTGTGTAATTACACTGTACCTGGTTATGTAGCTACCATGTAAATACGTATATTTCTGAATGACTTAATATATTGTAAAAGTAGGACCAATACATTTGATTATATAACCAAGGAAGAGATTGGGAATGTTTTGTACAGAATTAGTATAATGCAGTAATGATTATCATAGAAATGTAAATATACACTGCTCAAAAAATAAAGGGAACACTTAAACAACACAATGTAACTCCAAGTCAATCACACTTCTGTGAAATCAAACTGTCCACTTAGGAAGCAACACTGATTGACAATACATTTCACATGCTGTTGTGCAAATGGAATAGACAACAGGTGGAAATTATAGGCAATTAGCAAGACACCCCCAATAAAGGACTGGTTTTGCAGGTGGTGACCACAGACAACTTCTCAGTTCCTATGCTTCCTGGCTGATGTTTTGGTCACTTTTGAATGCTGGCGGTGCTTTCACTCTAGTGGTAGCATGAGACGGAGTCTACAACCCACACAAGTGGCTCAGGTAGTGCAGCTTTGTGCAAGGAGGAGCAGAAGGAGCACTGCCAGAGCCCTGCAAAATGACCAGCAGGCCACAAATGTGCATGTGTCTGCTCAAACGGTCAGAAACAGACTCCATGAGGGTGGTATGAGGGCCCGACGTCCACAGGTGGGGGTTGTTCTTACAGCCCAACACCGTGCAGGACGTTTGGCATTTGCCAGAGAACACCAAGATTGGCAAATTCGCCACTGGCGCCCTGTGCTCTTCACAGATGAAAGCAGGTTCACACTGAGCACATGTGACAGACGTGACAGAATCTGGAGACACCCCGTGGAGAACGTTCTGCTGCCTGCAACACTCCTCCCAGCTGTCACGCCCTGACTCAGGGCGCTTATTTGTTGAGTCAGGGTGTGTATATTCTATGTTGTGTAGTTCTATGATTCCTATCTAGTATGTCCGATCTATGTTGGCGGTGTAGGTTTCCCAATCAGAGGCAGCTGTCGCTCGTTGTCTCTGATTGGGGGACCATCACTAAATAGCCTATTGCACTAGTGAGTTGTGGGATCTTGTTCCATGTAAGGTATGTTTTGTGTTTCTACCTTGGACTTCACGTTTCGTTTAGTTTGTTATTTTGTCGTGTTGTTTATTAAGTTAAAATACGTACGCATATCACGCTGCGTCTTGGTCTAACCCATCTATTGAACGACCGTGACAGAAGATCCCACCAAATGAGGACCAAGCAGCGTGCCCAGGCTGAGAGAGTAGCCATGTCACAGGTGGGCAATTGGTGGTCATGGGAAGAGATATTTGCGGAAAAGGACCCTGGGCGAAGAAGGAAGCCCAGGCAGGAGAGAAGCAACGGCAACACGAAAGCCGGCCGAGGAGGAAGCCCGAGAAGCAGCCCCAATAAAATGTTTGGGGCTAAGGGGTGGTCGGGAGAGCGAGAAGAGCCCGACCACTGCACCCGGTTGGTTTCCAGATTGGGTCCCTACGACCATTGGAAGGGAGTGGGAACAGTATTATACTGAGGGAGTCAGGAGGGATGGCGACGACGGCATGAGTTTCTGTTCCTCAATCTCGTGGGGGCTCCCGGAGGAGTCTCACGGAAGAGGAGGTGCCAACGACGGAGACCCGAAGAGCAACCCCAAGAAAAAATGTTGGGGGGCACACGGTGTGGACGACGAGGCAGCAGGAGGCTTGCGACAGGGCGGATCTGCAGGTTAGGAGAGGAGGCCACCATGTTACGGGGCTGTTGGCTCAGAGGAGCAGGAGTTATTCGGTCAGACAGAGCGCTACAGGAAGCTAAAAGGGAGAAGGAAAAGGTAGAGGCACGGCGAGGAGCTGGTTAGTCAGCAGAAGGAGCGAGGGTTAATAAAGGAACCCAGTCCTGCTCCTCGCACCAAGCAAGTTGTGCGTGTCGCCAGTCCGGTCGGCCCGTTCTGCTCCCTGCACCAAGCCAGTGGTGCGTGTTCCCAGTCCGGCCCGGGCCGTTCCTGCTCCCCGCGCCAAGCTAGTGGTGCGCGTCGCCAGTCCGGCCCGGCCCGTTCCTGCTCTTCGCACCAAGCCAGGGGTGCGCGTCGCCAGCCAACGGCCCGGCCTGTTCCTGCTCCTCGCACAAAGCCAGCGGTGGCGTCGCCAGTCCGGCCCTGCCTGTTCCTGCTCCTCGCACCAAGCCAGTGGTGCGCGTCGCCAGCTCCGGGCCTGTTCCTGCTCCTCGCACCAAGCCAGTGGTGCGCGTCGCCAACCCGGCCCGGCCTGTTCCTGCTCCTCGCACCAAGCCAGTGGTGCGGCGTCGTCAACCGGCCTGTTCCTGCTCCTCGCACTCAAGCCAGTGGTGCGTGTCGCCACCCGGCCCGCCTGTTCCTGCTCCTCGTACCAAGCCAGCCCGGCACCGGTCAGCTGCTCCACTCGAGAACAGAGCAGTCCGCTCCACCGGGTCTAGTCCAGCTCCGGTCAGCGGCTCCACTCCGGAGCCAGAGCAGTCCGCCTCCACCGGTGCCTGATACAGCTCCGGTCAGCGGCTCCACTCCGAGCCAGAGCAATCCGCTCCACCGGTGCCTAGTCCAGCTCCCGGTCAGCGGCTCTAGTCCAGACCCTGACGTCAGCCCCTCTCCAGGTTGGGGGTCTCCCACACCAGGGTCCAGAGACAGGCGGTGGGTCAGTCATGGTGTGGGGGGCGCACAGCCCTCCATGTGCTCGCCAGGAGGTAGCCTGACTGCCATTAGGTACCGAGATGAGATCCTCAGACCCCCTTGTGAGATCCATATGTTGGTGCGGTTGGCCCTGGGTTCCTCCTAATGCAAGACAATGCTAGACCTCATGTGGCTGGAGTGTGTCAGCAGTTCCTGCAAGAGGAAGGCATTGATGCTAGTGGACTGGCCGCCCGTTCCCAGACCTGAATCCAATTGAGCACATCTGGGACATCATGTCTCGCTCCATCCACCAACGCCACGTTGCACCAGCAGACTGTCCAGGAGTTGGCGGATGCTTTAGTCCAGGTCTGGGAGGAGATCCCTCAGGAGACCATCCGCCACCTCATCAGGAGCATGCCCAGGCTGTTGTAGAAAGTCAGCAGGCACGTGGAGGCCACACACACTACTGAGACTCATTTTGACTTATTTTAAGGACATTACATGAAAGTTGGATCAGCCTGTAGTGTGGTTTTCCACTTTAATTTTGAGGGTGACTCCAAATCCAGACCTCCATGGGTTGATACATTTGATTTCCATTGATAATTTTTGTGCGATTTTGTTGTCAGCACATTCAACTATGTAAAGAAAAAAGTATTTAATAAGATTATTTCATTCATTCAGATCTAGGATGTGTTATTTTAGTGTTCCCTTAATTTTTTTGAGCAGTGTACATACTGCTCAAGGTAGCAATACTTTAAGTATATTTTCAGTGTATGCAGTTCATTTGACATAAAAGTGTAATATTAATCAGTAAATGTATATTTGAATTTGAAGGCATGTACATCAGTACCAGTCAAAAGTTTGGACACACCTACTCATTCAAGGGTTTTTCCACATTGTAGAATAATAGTGACCACATCATAACTATGAAATAACTACATATGGAATCATGTAGTAAATATTGTATATTTTATATTCTTCAAAGTAGACACCCTTTGCCTTGATGGCAGCTTTGAACACTCTTGCTGAATCTCTCAACCAGCTTCATGAGGTAGTCACCTGGAATGCATTTCAATTAACAGGTGTGCCTTCTTAAAAGTTAATTTGTGGAATTTCTTTCCTTCTTAATGCGTTTGAGCCAATCAGTTGTGTTGTGACAAGGTAGGGGTAGTATACAGAAGATAACCCTATTTGGTAAATGACCAAGTCCATATTATGGCAAGAACAACCAGATAAGAAAAGAGAAACGACAGTCCACCATTACTTTAAGACATGAAGGTCAATCAATCTGGAAAATGTCAAGAACTTTTAAAGTTTCTTCAAGTGCTGTCGCAAAAACCATCAAGTCCTATGACTTATGACATCAATATGTGTCTTAAAATAAATAATATTTTGAAAGAATATCTACAAATATTTTGCATACAGGGAGGGACCAGGATATCTGGTCACAATGTGGACCCCTGAGCATGTGCCCAGGGGCCCGACCTCCAGGGGGCCCCCATTGATTTTGTTAATTATTCTCACTAAGATATCATATTATCATGGCATAAGTAACGGCAAAATTTGTAGAATTGCAGGACATAATTTTTGCTGTTTTCCAAATAGTATTTTAGAGTTTTTAAATTGTATAGAAATACAGTACATGAGCTTCAACCTTTAAAAAAGTGTGAGGATCTGAGGGTGTAGGCAGGGGAAGGGTTTGCTCTATGAGGAAATAGTAAGCATTTTTTTTCAAAGGTCTGTTTAAGATACAAGTTTGAGGTGGAGTTGATGTGTTTTTCTCCAGTTTATGTTTTGGCCCCCCAAACTACGAAGTGTAGCACTGAGTAAGTAGCTGATCTCGCCAACTTTTTTTATAGAGGTGAGGTCATCTGATAATTACCAAACACTATATCAACAATTTATAATAACACAGGTTCTTTACCAATAGGGGTGGAGCATGGAAATACCAAATTGAGAACGGTTTTAAATAGAAACCCTGTTTTTCTGCAGCGGGCATAGTTTCAGTTCCGTACATTTCAATATAATATTATGGTCTGCATATAAATATAACACAATCTTGGTCGCTGTCACTTGCAGAGTCATTCTAGCACAATTATTAGTTTGATATAACAAGAGTGTACAAACAAAGTGCATCGTTGAGGGAGGTGTGCCACAGGGGAGAAGGAGAGCCGACTGCTGAACAGCACAGATTAGACAACCAGGTTGCTACACTGGAATTTGGACTGAAGACACATTCACCGCACTCCAATCCTCCCCAGGTACGCCAACCTGTACACGTCTAAATAAATCTGCTGGCACATGGAAACACCTGAATCTTAAAAGACAAACCCCACCCCCCAACAATGAGACACAACTGGGGCCAATCGCATCTAGGTGACGCATGTCATATGAGTGTAGGATGAGTCAACAACATTATTTGGGTAAGGGTTAACAGAATATTAACTTTTAAAAGTGAGATTTTCACTGGAAAGTTACTTTAACACCACAAAAATAATACCCTGCTTACACTGACAAAGACCAATAATAACGACCTCATCTTTAATGTAACCATCTAATCTAGGCCTATGAAAAGGGGAGACACATATTGTACAGTATGACATCCATCTGGCCTGGAGGAGGGAAAAGAAAACATTCCAGTAGCGCTGACTCATTTCACACACTGTTGCTGGTATTTTGGCCCATTCCTCCATGCAGATCTCCTCTAGAAGAGTGATGTTTTGGGGCTGTCGCTGGGCAACACGGACTTTCAACTCCCTCCAAAGATTTTCTATGGGGTTGAGATCTGGAGACTGGCTAGGCCACTCCAGGACCTTGAAATGCTTCTTACGAAGCCACTCCTTCGTTGCCCGGGCGGTGTGTTTGGGATCATTGTCATGCTGAAAGACCCAGCCACGTTTCATCTTCAATGCCCTTGCTGATGAAAGGAGGTTTTCACTCAAAATCTCACGATACATGGCCCCATTCATTTTTTCCTTTACACGGATCAGTCGTCCTGGTCCCTTTGCAGAAAAACAGCCCCAAAGCATGATGTTTCCACCCCCATGCTTCACAGTTGGTATGGTGTTCTTTGGATGCAACTCAGCATTCTTTGTCCTCCAAACATGACGAGTTGAGTTTTCACCAAAAAGTTCTATTTTGGTTTCATCTGACCATATGACATTCTCCCAATCCTCTTCTGGATAATCCAAATGCACTCTAGCAAACTTCAGACGGGCCTGAACATGTACTGGCTTAAGCAGGGGGACATGTCTGGCACTGCAGGATTTGAGTCCCTGGCGGCGTAGTGTGTTACTGATGGTAGGCTTTGTTACTTTGGTCCCAGCTCTCTACAGGTCATTCACTAGGTCCCCCCGTGTGGTTCTGGGATTTTTGCTCACCGTTCTTGTGATCATTTTGACCCCACGGGGTGAGATCTACGTGGAGCCCTAGATCGAGGGAGATTATCAGTGGTCTTGTATGTCTTCCATTTCCTAATAATTGCTCCCACAGTTGATTTCTTCAAACCAAGCTGCTTACCTATTGCAGATTCAGTCTTCCCAGCCTGGTGCAGGTCTACAATTTTGTTTCTGGTGTCCTTTGACAGCTCTTTGGTCTTGGCCATAGTGGAGTTTGGAGTGTGACTGTTTGAGGTTGTGGACAGGTGTCTTTTACACTGATAACAAGTTCAAACAGGTGCCATTAATACAGGTAAGGAGTGGAGGACAGAGGAGCCTCTTAAAGAAGAAATTACAGGTCTTTGAGATCCAGAAATCTTGCTTGTTTGTAGGTGACTAAATACTTATTTTCCACCATAATTTGCAAATATATTCATAAAAAATCCTACAATGTGATTTTCTGGATTTTTTTCTCCTCAATTTGTCTGTCATACTTTACGTGTACCTATGGTGGAAATTACAGGCCTCTCTCATCTTTTTAAGTGGGAGAACTTGCACAATTGGTGGCTGACTAAATACTTTTTTCCCCCACTGTATCTGGTCACAATGTGGACCCCTGAGCATGTGCCCAGGGGCCCGACCTCCAGGGGGCCCCCATTGATTTTGTTAATTATTCTCACTCAGATATCATATTATCATGGCATAAGTGACGGCAAAATTTGTAGAATTGCAGGACATAATTTTTGCTGTTTTCCAAATAGTATTTTAGAGTTTTTAAATTGTATAGAAATACATTACATGAGCTTCAACCTTTAAAAAAGTGTGAGGATCTGAGGGTGTACTGCGAGGCAGGGGAAGGGTTTGCTCTATGAGGAAATAGTAAGCATTTTTTTTCAAAGGTCTGTTTAAGATACAAGTTTGAGGTGGAGTTGATGTGTTTTTCTCCAGTTTATGTTTTGGCCCCAAACTATGAGTGTAGCACTGAGTAAGTAGCTGATCTACGCCAACTTTTTTATAGAGGTGAGGTCATCTGATAATTACCAAACACTATATCAACAATTTATAATAACACAGGTTCTTTACCAATAGGCGGTGGAGCATGGAAATACCAAATTGAGAACGAAGTTTTAAATAGAAACCCTGTTTTTCTGCAGCAGCATAGTTTCAGTTCGTACATTCAATATAATATTATGGTCTGCATATAAATATAACACAATCTTCGGCGCTGTCACTTGCAGAGTCATTCTAGCACAATTATTAGTTTGATATAACAAGAGCGTACAAACAAAGTGCATCGTTGAGGGAGGTGTGCCACAGGGAGAAGGAGAGCCGACTGGCTGAACAGCACAGATTAGACAACCAGGTTGCTACACTGGAATTTGGACTGAAGACACATTCACCGCACTCATCCTCCCCAGGTACGCCAACCTGTACAGGTCTAAATAAATCTGCTGGCACATGGAAACACCTGCATCTTAAAAGGCAAACCCCACCCCCCAACAATGAGACACACCTGGGGCCAATCGCATCTAGGTGACGCATGTCATATGGGTGTAGGATGAGTCAACAACATTATTTGGGTAAGGGTTAACAGAATATTAACTTTTAAAAGTGAGATTTTCACTGGAAAGTTACTTTAACACCACAAAAATAATACCCTGCTTACACTGACAAAGACCAATAATAACGACCTCATCTTTAATGTAACCATCTAATCTAGGCCTATGAAAAGGGGAGACACATATTGTACAGTATGACATCCATCTGGCCTGGAGGAGGGAAAAGAAACGTTCCACTAGCGCTGACTCATCCAATGATGAAGATAGTGAATGTGAGCACTCCCCGAGAATATGTCCGATACTCTCCGCTAGTGCCAAGACAGGCTAGGCCTACTGTTCTCTCAGTATTGGGAGGTGAGAATTTTGATAACTAAAGACATATAAGAGTTTTTTCTTTGTCTCCTTTCCCTTTTGTGTTTTAACCGCGATTATATTTTGAAATATTGCCATAGGCCTAGGACTATTTTGGATGCTTTTCACTGACAGCCAAAACTCAACAATCAGCTAGGCCAATGGCCCCATTTGGTTTATGGTCTTGATCTAAATTTGATCTAACTTTATTAAACCAGCACCATTCTCCATTCGTCACTGAAATTCGCTAGAGTAGCCTGTTCTCTGGGCAGGCAAAACAGTAGAGCAGACATTGTGGTCAGAGATTTTGGACGTGTCCAAATACCCGTACTTGCTTTCTAAATAGTAGGCATTTTGAGTATGAGAAAAAAGTATTATAGTATGTGAAATTTCAAACATTTACTATGCTTTAATATCAGGATGTCATACTCATTTCAGCTTTCCTGTTTAATTCGCTGACACCGAGACATGAGTGGATGCAATATGCCAAAATAAACTAATGGCGGGAATAAACGTAATTGCGCATTAGATGGCACATTCTCAGTAGAATAAGCCTAGTGTGCTGATATGCTTAGCCTACTGCATTAGTTTTTACTAAACAGTATGTTCCAAATAGTTTGCTTGATAAGTATGATTAGTGCACAGTATGCAGTTTAAGTAGTAGGCAAGACAGGATTTCAGACACGGCCTGTGCATAAAGTTGTGAATCTTGCACATGAGCGAAAGCTTCAGATTTTTTAGCTATCTGGAAGAGGCTTCCAGATAATCGGAACTGCAGCCACTCCATTTGATATTTTTCTCCTGGTTCCCAAATTCGGGCTTCCCGACCGTAGGCGACCGTAGGCTATGCGGTTGTTTTCACAACATATCCTAGGATTTATTTCCAATTGGAAACAAATATAAATAAAATAAGTGATAGCCCTTATGAAAATGTACAATCAATTGGCCATCTATATCCATGGTCTGAGAGAGAGAAGGTAAAGGGGATACCTGGTCTGTTGCACGACTGAATGCATTCAACCAAAATGTTTATTCCGCATTTAACCCAACCCATCTGAATCAGAGAGGTGCTGCATTAATCAATGTCAACTGCGCAGTTGTTGTTTGGGGTTAACTGCGTTGCTCAAAGGCAGAATGGCAGATTTCTTCCAAACTGAGAAATGTCCAACTTTTCAACTGGTTGTACACTTTAGAATTAGTGGTGACTCGAGGAACCCTGGAGATCTTCAAGGAACCCCTGGAGTTCTTCAAGGAACCACTGCTAGTAAATGGTTTATATTTGCACATTTGGTTAGTTGAGGGGTTCTTGGAAGAACCTTTAATGCACAGGTGTAAAACTCATTCCACGGAGGGCCGAGTGTTCACGGGTTTTCACGCCTCCCTTATACTTGATTGATGAATTAAGGTCACTCATTAGTAAGGAACCCAAAAAATGGTCAAAGACTCCAGCCACCCAAATCATAGACTCTTATCTCTGTTACCGCACGGGAAGTGGTACCAGAGCGCCAAGTCTTGGTCCAAAAGGCTCCTTAACAGCTTCTACCCCCAAGCCATTACACTTACATTTTTGTCATTTAGCAGACGCTCTTATCTAGTGAATACATATTATTATTTTATTTTAATTTTTTATACTGGCCCCCCATGGGAAACGAACCCACAACCCTGGCGTTGCAAACGCCATGCTCTATCAACTGAGCTACATCCCCTGCCGGCCATTCCCTCCCCTACCCTGGACGACGCTAGGCCAGTTGTGCGCCGCCCGCAGTCTCCCGGTCGCGGCGGCTGCGACAGAGCCTGGATTCGAACCAGGATCTCTAGTGGCACAGTTAGCACTGTGATGCAGTGCCTTAGACTACTGCGCCACTCAGGAGCTTGGCATTAGACTGCTGAACAATTAATCAAATGGCTACCTGGACTATTTGCATTGACCGCCACTTTTTTTAAGCTGCTGCTACTCACTGTTTATTATCTATGCATAGTCACTTTACCCCTACCTACATGAACATATAACCTCAATTACCTCAACTAACCTGTACCCCCACACATTGACTCGGTACTGGTAACCCTTTACATAGTGAGGGAAAAAGTATTTGATCCCCTGCTGATTTTGTACGTTTGCCCACTGACAAAGAAATGATCAGTCTATAATTTTAATGGTAGGTTTATTTGAACAGTGAGAGACAGAATAACAACAAAAAAATCCAGAAAAACGCATGTCAAAAATGTTATAAATTGATTTGCATTTTAATGAGGTAAATAAGAATTTGACCCCCTCTCAATCAGAAAGATTTCTGGCTCCCAGGTGTCTTTTATACAGGTAACAAGCTGAGATTAGGAGCACACTCTTAAAGGGAGTGCTCCTAATCTCAGCTTGTTACCTGTATAAAAGACACCTGTCCACAGAAGCAATCAATCAATCAGATTCCAAACTCTCCACCATGGCCAAGACCAAAGAGCTCTCCAAGGATGTCAGGGACAAGGCTGGAATGAGCTACAAGACCATCGCCAAGCAGCTTGGTGAGAAGGTGACAACAGTTGGTGTGATTATTTGCAAATGGAAGAAACACAAAAGAACTGTCAATCTCCCTCGGCCTGGGGCTCCATGCAAGATCTCACCTCATGGAGTTGCAATGATCATGAGAACGGTGAGGAATCAGCCCAGAACTACACGGGAGGATCTTGTCAATGATCTCAAGTTAGCTGGTACCATAGTCACCAAGAAAACAATTAGTAACACACTACGCCGTGAAGAACTGAAATCCTACAGTGCCCACAAGGTCCCCCTGCTCAAGAAAGCACATATACATGCCCGTCTGAAGTTTGCCAATGAACATCTGAATGATTCAGAGGAGAACTGGGTGAAAGTGTTGTGGTCAGATGAGACCAAAATTGAGCTCTTTGGCATCAACTCAACTCGCCGTGTTTGGAGGAGGAGGAATGCTGCCTATGACCCCAAGAACACCATCCCCACCGTCAAACATGGAGGTGGAAACATTATGCTTTGGGGGTGTTTTTCTGCTAAGGGGACAGGACAACTTCACCGCATCAAAGGGACGATGGACGGAGCCATATACCGTCAAATCCTGGGTGAGAACCTCCTTCCCTCAGCTAGGGCATTGAAAATGGGTCATGGATGGGTATTCCAGCATGACAATGACCCAAAACACACGGCCAAGGCAACAAAGGAGTGGCTCAAGAAGAAGCACATTAAGGTCCTGGAGTGGCCTAGCCAGTCTCCAGACCTTAATCCCATAGAAAATCTGTGGAGGGAGCTGAATGTTCGAGTTGCCAAATGTCAGCCTCGAAACCTTAATGACTTGGAGAAGATCTGCAAAGAGCACTGGAACAAAATCCCTCCTGAGATGTGTGCAAACCTGTTGGCCAACTACAAGAAACGTCTGACCTCTCTGATTGCCAACAAGGGTTTTGCCACCAAGTACTAAGTAATGTTTAGCAGAGGGGTCAAATACTTATTTCCCTCATTAAAATGCAAATCAATTGATGACATTATTTACATGCGTTTTTCTGGATTTTTTTTTGTTATTCTGTCTCTCACTGTTCAAATAAACCTACCATAAAAATGATAGACTGATCATTTCTTTGTCAGTGGGCAAACGTACAAAATCAGCAGGGGATCAAATACTTTTTTCCCTCAATGTATCCCCCTTTCCTTTCCTTTCCATCCTTCATATATTTTTATATACAGTGGGGAGAACAAGTATTTGATACACTGCCGATTTTGCCGGTTGTCCTACTTACAAAGCATGTAGAGGTCTGTCATTTTTATCATAGGTACACTTCAACTGTGAGAGACTGAATCTAACACAAAAATCCAGAAAATCACATTGTATGATTTTTAAGTAATTAATTTTAGGGACCTAAAGGCCTCTCAGACCATGAGAAACAAGATTCACTGGTCTGATGAAACCAATATTGAATTATTTGGCTTGAATGCCAAGTGTCACGTCTGGAGGAAACCTGGCACCGTCTCTGCTGTGAAGCATGGTGGTGGCAGCATCATGCTGTGAGGATGTTTTTCAGCGGCAGGGATTGGGGGACTAGTCAGGATTGAGGGAAAGATGAACGGAGGAAAGAACAGAGAGATCCTTGATGAAATCCTAAGCACACAGCCAAGACAACACAGGAGTAGCTTTGGGACAAGTCTCTGAATGTCCTTGAGTGGCCCAGCCAGAGCCCGGACTTGAACCCGATCGAACATCCCTGGAGAGACCTGAAAATAGCTGTGCAGCGACGCTCCCCATCCAACCTGACAGAGCTTGAGAGGATCTGCAGAGAAGAATGGGAGAAACTCTCCAAATACAGGTGTGCCAAGCTTATAGCGTCATACCCAAGAAGACTCGAGGCTGTAATCACTGCCAAAGTTGCTTCAACAAAGTACTGAGTAAAGGGTCTGAATACTTAGGTAAATGTGATATTTCAGTTTTTAATTTTTTTATAAATTTGCTAAGATTAAAACAAATACTGTTTTTACTTTGACATTATGGGGTATTGTGTGTAGATTGGTGAGGGAAAAAAACATACAATCTGTTTGAGAATAAGGCTAACATAACAAAATGTGTAAAAAGTCTAGGGGTCTGAATACTTTCCGAATCCATATACATTTTACGGACACAGTATATTTGATCTTGTTGTATTTAGTCCCACCCTTCAGCTTCATCCAACCCCTCCCATCTATCTCTTAACACCATCCGGTTTTTATTTATATTTGCCATATAGTTTTCAACTGTGCTGTGATGTTTCACAAAAGTTCTGAACCTTTCTATTATCATAGTTTCTACAGATTGTAAACATTTTTGCTAAAAAGTATTATTATATTATTGATCGAATGACTTTAACTTTTCAAATCACTCAGCGGTGCTATTTGCAGAGTTAGCTCCAGGTAAATGTTGCAATTCTTCAGCCATTCCTGTGCCTGTGAACAAAAACAAGCTACAAATGGACAGTACCAAAACAAATGATCTAATGATTCTGTCTCTTTGCAGCAACATCTGCAGAGCTGGGATGGTTGTATGTATTGGTTTCAAGAATTTTGTACAATAATTTAAATTGAAAAATTCTAAGTTTTGAATCTGGCGTTGTGTATCAGTTCATAAACCATGTGCCATGGAATCGGTACATCGAAAATCTCTTCCCAACTATTTTGCAATCTATATGGCACAGCTGTCAATTTTTAGGTCTGTAAATGAAACTGGTATACTTTTTTATTTATCACAACTTTCTTTAACACATTTTGGTCTTTAATGCAGGGCCAACAGACAAGTTCCTTACTTTTTCCCCCTTCTACTTGTCACTTCCATTTTTGCGGTAATGCTGCAATTAGTTAGTTGTAATTTTGGGTAGAGTAGACATTTCCAGACTAACAACTTTTTTGTTAGTGTGACATAACTCCACCAGTCCTATATATGATATCACTTACAAAGATTATACCCTTTTTTAATCAATAAGTATATTTCATTTTAACCATAATATTTGTTGTATTATTTGTTGCGTTTCTGGTGGATTAAATTGAAATTGCAACCAACTTTCTATGGCTTGCTTTAAAAATAGCAATATTTTGAGGAGTATTACATTTTCAAATAACCAATAGTGAGAGGTTGTAATCTGAATAAAGAGGAAAAGGCCATTCTTGAACATGGGGTGCAGTGTACAAACTTAAAATGAGCAGGAATGACATTTACGCTGACGGGTAGTTAAAAACAACTATCTGAAAGCCATTCCTCCAATAAGCCACGTATCCAATCTCATAGGCTGCCACCTCTACAAAATATTGTTAACCTCTTAAGGATCAGACCCTTTTTTTCAATTTTTGTCTAAAATGACATACCCAAATCTAACTGCCTGTAGCTCAGGACTTGAAGCAAGGATATGCATATTCTTGATACCATTTGAAAGGAAACACTTTGTTTGTGGAAATGTGAAATTGATGTAGGAGAATATAACACATTAGATCTGGTAAAAGATAATACAAACAAAAAAACATGTGTTTTCTATTTTTTATTTTGTTCCATCATCTTTGAAATGCAAGAGAAAGGCCACAATATAATATTGCAGTTCAGGCGCAATTTAGATTTAGTGTGTGTGCAAAGTTTCAGAATGATCCAGTGAAACATTGCAATACTGGACTATTTTAATCAAGTCTGCCCAAAGGTGCCGAATTGGTCACTATAGAGAACATACAAAAATGATATGGTAATAAAAAATTTACGTTTACACACTCCCAGGAATGTCATACATGATGGATCATTAGCTTATACACTAACTTTCACACATCTAGATGGCTGGGCGGGGTGAGTGTAGAGCCAGAGACAGCAGGGGTTCAAACTGTAGAACCCAGTTCCAACATTTGAATATAAAAAGGGATTTTATCAAACAAAACTATGCTACGTTTTATCTCTGGGACCCTTAGGATTACAAATCAGAGCAAGATTACTGAATGTAAGTTCATTATTTACCTTCAGAGGTGAATGTATCAAACCAGTTGCCGTGATACATTTTTTGTTGTTGTGCACTCTCTTCAAACAATAGCATGGTATTTTTTCACTGTAATAGCTACTGTAAATTGGACAGTGCAGTTAGATTAACAAAAATTTAAGCTTTCTGTCCATATAAGACATGTCTTTGTCCTGGAAAGTTTGCTGTGACTTACAGCAGTCATGTTAATCACATTAGCGCACATTAGCTCAACCGTCCCATATACGGGACCCTGATCCCGTAGAGGTTAAAAAGGTTCAGAAATGAACCCCTCCCATCACAAAAAGATTCTGATTTGAACCTTTACACAAGGTTCCTTGAAGACCCTTTTCACAGGGGTTCCTCAAGAAAGTGTCATGACTGTCCACGAGAATCCAAATAGGTCAGATTAGGTTTGCAATTAACAAATTCAATCAGACCCCCTCTCACCCGTAGAGGGGGAAGGAAAGAACTAGGGGGGGGGGGGGGGGCTTAACAGCTCACGCCTGGTCATAAATCAAAGGAAGAAGATCTCTCTCTCCCTTCTAAAGATTCCCCTTAGGAATGTTCTTTGTTTAACATACTTTTTCCAGCTGAAACTTTAACACGTTCAAAAGCGAATACTGGAACAATATTTCTAACGTAGAATGTGGGAATGGTCGTAGGCAATCTATAGAACACTAATGTCTTATTGTTTGTTATTTTGTGATGTCATTAAAAATGTTTTAAAGGAAATACTGTAACTTGGAAAGTGTCCATACTATGCGTTGTGCATGTAATATGAAAAATGATTAAAGTATTTTTGTTAAGAGAGGGATGTGATTTAAGAAGCTATAAGAGATAATTGTTTTCCATAAACTTTGCACAGGAAGTAGTAACCGCCCAAAGTGAGGTCAGAAAGCGTGTCAGCCTGACGGAACCGCCCCTTTTCGAGCAGAGTCTGTAAATGGTGGGTTAAGAATTAACATATTAGATCAGAAAAGCGTAAAGCGGCCGCTACACGTTTAAAATAATTAGAACTCTGAATTGCAACACAAGGTGGAGAATGAAAACTCACTTCCAGGACAATCACTGGTATGGCTAATTAGCTGTCCTAAGTAAAGTATCTTTGAAATTGAATTTAAGTAGGCCCATCCTATTACTCTGCTCAATCCATCTTTTTACACTACACCCATCACCCCACTGGGAATCATCGATACGGCTGGCTAGCCTATCTTCAAAGAAACATCTTCAAGAGTGAATGGAAGGAAAATCAACTATAGTTCTGTTCAGGACTACAAGACAACCAATCACTGCACCTGTACACAGCCCATCTGAAATTAGCCCGCCCAACAACCTCATCCCTATATTGTTATTTATTTTGCTCATTTGTACCCCAGTATCTCTATTTGCACATCATCTCTTGCACATCTATCATTCCAGTGTTAATACTAATTGTAATTATTTTGCACTATAGCCTATTTTATTGCCTTACCTCCATAACTTGCTAAATTTGCACACACTGTATATATATGTATTTCTGTTGTATTTTTTTGACTTTGTTTTGTTTTACCCCATATGTAACTCTGTGTTGTTGTTTTTATCGCACTGCTTTGCTTTATCTTGGCCAGGTCGCAGTTGTAAATGAGAACTTGTTCTCAACTGGTTTACCTGGTTAAATAAAGGTGAAATAAAAATAAATAAAACAAGTCATTGCAGACCGGACAACGACGAAGAAGAGAACAACAGTAGAAGACTTGTTGGAACCTTTTTGGACAATCAGAGCCTTACAAGCGTGCAGCGAGAAGGCTCACCTCCCTTTCCAGGACGGTACAGTCCACCGAGAGAGATACATGGCAAAACAGGCATTTCACGTAAATACATTCATGATTTCTTACTCAAAGAGGGCGGCGGTTTGTGTGCAAAGTATATGGTTACTATAGAAGAGAGTAGTTTTACGAATGTGGTAATGTTAAGTGTCTCTTTCCCTCTTCCTCTTTTCCTTAACATGCATCAATGCTGTTGTCATTCCGCTAGGGAACTGTGCGGGTGATGATGGACGGAGTCAGACGCAGGAGAGGAAATCACGGAATAAATGGTTTAATCAATAAACAGAGGTACGCAGCAATGCGTAATACACACCAGTGTGGACAAACGGTGGACTGGGGAAAATAAGGCAAACAGGTGAATAACCCAGCGATACACAATAGAAACTAGCTCCACCGAGCTATAATCTCCTCTACAATAAACAATCACACACAAAGACAAGGGGGCAGAGGGAACACTGATACAGGTACTGATGAGGGGATATGAACCAGGTGTGTGTAATAAACAAGACAAAACAAATGGAATGATGAGATGAGGAGCGGCAGTGGCTAGAAGGCCGGTGACGACGAACGCCGAAGCCTGCCCGAACAAGGAGAGATTCGGAGGAAGTCGTGATACCTGTTTTCATCGTATTAAGTTTCCAGTCAATAACCGATACAGTGTGTGTGTGTTTATCCTGTGTTTCCATTTAATTAGCTAGTAAATTAATAATTAAACAAATTTGTGCAGTACTGAATCATAAGTAAGGCTCGGGTTTTTGCAGATACGACTGTCAGAATGATGATATGATACGAGGTTATGATTAATAAGTTGACTGTTTATAGATGTGATAGGTAAAGACCTTTTAGAGTTTAATTTGGGAGATGGTCACGCTTTAAAGAACCGCTCTATGGTGCCCCAGATCCTAATTAGTTAATTGTTACATTATACATTTTATCGGGTAACAATTAAACACTGTTAGTTGATTAGATAAATAACAGTCCTCAGATTAATGTTAAGGTGAAGTCACAACAAAACCTTTTTGAACTGGAAAGGTTCTTCCAGGCACCTTTATTTCTAAGGGTGTAGTTATACACGTGCTGCGTTCAATCAGCTAGCAAGTCAGAAATGTCTGATTTCCCACTAGCACCTGAATTCAGCAATAATTACTTTTATGTAGCCTACATACACGCCCACAGTATAGCCAATGGTAAAAATTTGGCCCGCAGGTGGTTTTATTTGGAAGTACAACACAGTGCCCTGCCAGTGCACTACATAAAGGTATGACCTAGTGTGGTAGGATGGCTAATGTTTTACTATTATTATTGCTGAATTCAGGTGCTAGTGGGAAATCAAACATTTCTGACTTGCTAGCTGATTGAACGCGGCAGGTGAATAACTACACCCTTAGAAATAAAGGTGCCTGGAAGAATAGTAAAACATTAGCCATCCTACCACACTAGGTCATACCTTGTAGGCTACATACAAATAATTATGTTTCCTGAGCCAAAAAAAAGATGATATATTATTATCATATTTTATTGTTGGACATAAAAGACTGTAAAAAATACCAGGAAATCAGCTCCAAGTGATTTTAACTTCAGAAATCTGTTCCCAAGTATTCCCACGCACTGTAGGGAGACATGTGATCATATACAAACGTAAGCAAGGTTTGAAATGATTATGTTTTAGTCAAAGGTCAATTTGCAGTCTACAAATTATATGTAATTATGTTCCGGAAATCAGACCGCAGCTGAATCTAGTTGATGATCCCTGCCCTCCAGTTTATGGTTCTCACGTGAGCTCATCAATGTGAGCGGATGACGTCACTGGCGATTTGAAGCACTTTTGCTGGTTGAGCCGATTTGAACCAACAAAAGTGCTTCAAATCGTTTAGTAATCTCTGTCACTTGGTCATGTTGTCAACATTGCAACGTCGTGCATCATCCAGAAACATAAAACATCTATTTTCCTTGAAATATGTATTTCAATTTTCAAACTAGTTTTTATTGGAAAGGCAGATAAAGTTTTTTTTAAAAGAGCTATCACTTTTGCATGTAAAAACAAAAAATCCTACTCATTACCCAGCATGCTTAATTACACCACTTTTGTTTTGAGCCGACATCTCTGTAGGCTTTGAACCGGGCCATGAGGCAGCCCTGTTTCAAAACGAATGCAACAAACTTTCACCCGGTGCAAAAGAGGCATACCTGGGTGACCGGGACAGATTAACCGAATCCCCTCAACGAGCACCGTGCATACACAGAAGTTGTTTTTCCGGACGTTCAGGACGGACTACATCTGAACCAATCATAGGCGACCTCTATAGTTCATGAAGTTATGTAAATCTGATCAAATAATAGGAATTCGTGGCCAAGCATGGGTGTATGTTGTGGCAGCAGTGTAGTTATTCTCCTCGGTCGACTGACTAATTGCTAGGCTACGTTATAAAATGGAAGTTTACAAATACCCTGTTTTCTTCGAGTGCCAGACTCTGGACCCATCACAGAAAGAGAAGATAAAAAAGTACTTTGAAATTCGCCGTAAATCCGGTGGCGGAGATTGTGGACCAGTAGAATCAGTTGGTGACAACGTTTACAAGGTTGCGTTTATTTACCCGAAAGGTATGAAAATGTTTAGGCGAAGTGATAGGATATTGAATGCCTTTTTTATTTATTTTTTACCATGCGCTCTTGCCAATGTCTGTTCATAAGTTAAAGTTAGTTTGTTCAATATATGATTTATTCTATGGCCTATTTGATTACAATTTATCATTTGAATAGGCCTACATTTGGGTAAGACAATCATATTTAAACCTCAAGGAGGATTTGCGAAATCAGAATGTTTGTCAGACGTGCGGTTTTCACTAGTTACCACAGCCACAAAGTCGGAATTGGCTATCATAAAAATACTTAGGGAAAAAAGTGCTTTTTGGTCTTGATTTTAGGTTAGGGTTTGGCATACGGTTAGCAGTGTGGTTAAGGTTAGGTTTAAGGTTATTTTTAGGTTTGAAATAATATTTTAATTAAGAAAATAAATTGTAGTAATAGGCAGGGTTTATGACTTTGTGGCTGTGGTAACTAGTGATTGACATGCAGCAAATAAATATGGTATAGGAGTAAATTTAACTTTCACATAGCCAGGCTACAGGTATGCAGACAGGTATGCACAAATGCATTCCTTTGGCTTTTCATTATATGTTTTAACTCTACAGTACTTTATCAATCTAAAAGGAAATAACATTTTGTTTTATTAACTTTTAAGATTAATTAAGAACTTTATAGATGCACATACAGTGTATTACTTTAGAGATTACAGCACAACTCCTCTAGTTTATGTAGCCTTTAACTCTTCAAGTCCTGGACTAAATGCAAAAGGCTTAATTAATACAGTTAAAAAATATTATTATTGTTGTTGTTATTGTTCTTACTGTTACTACTACTACTACTACTACTACTACTACTACTACTACTACTACTACTACTACTACTAATACTACTACTGCTACTACTACTACTACTACATGACAACAACAAAACAACAACAACTCATTATGACGTTGTAATTCTTCCAGTCCAGGAAAGGGTACTTCAGAAAACTCATCATGTGTTGGAGATGCCTGGGAGACCTCTTTCCCTCACTCTGAGAGGCAGCCTGGAGACAACCTCCCCAGTAAGCAGTCGGGCGGTGACGCACGACTATACAGACACAACTACAGTATAGAGTACAGGCTGAGTCACATAACCTGTTAGAGAATACATTTATTTTCCCTAACATGAGGTCAAAGTACACAGACGTCAATGCACTGTTGTTGTATTTGCATCCTAGTAAACACATAGCTTAGTCATACATCGTGGATCTGCCAGTCAGGTAATCACTATAATATCCCTTCAAATGAAGCCAAAATGTTCTGCACTGATTTTATTGCATGTTTGGTGTATGTTATATTGTAATAAGTAACATAATAATTTACAATTTGTGGAATGACAAGAACATACATTTTAGCAAAACAAATCTGTACTAAACTAAATGGACAAATGCCAAACCAGTTTTTTTTAGATGTATCAGATCATCCAGACGCAGCTGTACGGTCGAACTACAATAATAAATCAATAATAAATGTAGATAAATCCAGACATAATAATCATTAACAGTAGAATTATCCAGGACTTATACCTTTCTTTTCTGACTGTAGAGTCACCAACTCCTCCCATTACGTCCCTCCTTCCCAGTCCAGACATCGCCACCTGGTGGCCTAGAGCATGAACTCCATCTAGACTCCTACCTCCTGCGCTACCTGAAGGAGAGCCCTGGGGCTGGAAAAGACCTGCAGCAGCAGCTGGCCTCTTTGAGCTGCTCTGTCCATCTCCACCCAGAGGACGGGAGGGCAGTGGTCAGAGGCTCAGGCCAAGCTTATTCATGTGGAGATGGAGTCGGGGTTGGGGTGGGACCATGGAAGGCACAGGTAGAGAAACTGTTCAAACATCTCCATGAGCGGTACCAATGCCACTATGAGGTAGACGCATGTAAGCTCCAGACTCTGCTGCAGAGAAGTACCCTAGGTTCGGAGGATGTGAGGGTTTACTGCGAGGCAGGGTTTGCGGTGGTGGTTGGGGAGGGGGCCGAGGTACAGGCCAAACTGAAGGAGCTGGAGGCCTTCCAGGCTCAGGGTCTGAGCTCAGGGAAGCAGGAGAAGATCAGCACCACTTGTCGTCTGGGACAGGCCAAGCTCCGTCTTCTAGGGGAAGTTATAGAGAAGGATCTAGTTGAGGCTGTTCCTGGAGTGAGAGTGACGCGCGGTGACTCAGCTCAGCTGGTGCTGGAGGGTTCAGCAAGTGAAGTCCGGACAGCCAGACAGTTAGTTACAGATAGGATCTCTCTGGTGCTGGAGCGGGTGGTGCCTGAGGTGTCCCTCCACCTCCTGTCCTTCTTGAGGCAGGAGTATGGGAGGCCTGAGCATCTGAGCAGCCTGCTGGGGTTGGGACGCCATGTGAAAGTAGAGCTGGGGGACACAGAGCTCCGTCTGTTCGCCCTCTCCTCCTATAAACTGGACCAGGCTGAGGAAGATCTGCTGGGGGAGTTTGGGGAGGAGAAGATCGACTTGCCCAACTTTCCTGCCCTCCCGGCTGAACTGAAGTCTAAGCTTGAGAAGAAGGTGAAGGAGATGAACCAGAGCAGACACAGGGTGGTAGCCAGGTATGGTCCTGGGTGTAGAGTGCAGCTGCTGGGCCACCTGAAGCAGGTTCAGGAGCTGAGGGAGGAGATCAGGGCCTTTCTGATGGACCAGAACAATGGTGGCGTAGTTGGTGAAGCAGGCCCCGGACCAAGACGTGAGGAGACAGTCGCAGCCACCAGCTATTGCCTCCAGGGAGGGCTGCGGGTAGTAGTTTGTCAGGGTGACATCACCAAGGAACAGGCGGACGCACTGGTGAACGCAGCCAATGAGGATCTGGATCACGCTGGAGGTGTGGCTGCAGCTCTGAGCCGGGCGGGGGGACCTGAGGTACAGCGGGTCAGCAGGGATCTGGTTAGGCAGATAGGGAGAGTACCCACAGGTACAGTGGTAGAGACTACAGGAGGGAATCTGCCTTGTAAGATGCTGTTGCATGCGGTGGGACCAGTAGGGGGAAGAGTAGGTGGGAATGAGCGCCCTCTGCTGGAGAAGACAGTAAAGGCAGCCCTGGATCTGGCAGAGACCCTGGAGCTCCAGACCCTGGCCATGCCCTGCATCAGCTCAGGGATATTCGGCGTTCCTCTGAAGGTGTGCTCTGAGGCCATAGTCTCTGCAGTGAGGGACTTTGGGAGGGAACAGCACATCCTTACCAAGGTCACTCTGATTGATGTGAGTGGAGAGGCAGTGAAAGCCATGCAGGAGGCCTGTGATAGGCTGTTTCAGGGGAAGAGGGAGTTTTCTGGTTGGGAGGGAGAGTCCAGCACCACCAACACTACCACTACACATGCTCCTCAGAGAGACACCACTTCTGCCTCCACCAGGGGAGCAGCGGCTCCAGAGGTCTGTGTCCAGGTGGAGATCATCCAGGGAACCATAGAGAAGCAGCAGGTGAGAGAGAGACACTGACATGGCCACATTCTTGATTCAACAACATTCTGTGAATTATGTTGACTTCATACTGACTCAATGTTCCCGTTCTCTTTTACACTTT
Organism: Coregonus clupeaformis; assembly: GCF_020615455.1. Classification (NCBI taxonomy): domain Eukaryota; kingdom Metazoa; phylum Chordata; class Actinopteri; order Salmoniformes; family Salmonidae; genus Coregonus; species Coregonus clupeaformis. Next base: position 931,850 of record NW_025533494.1, on the reverse strand, counting down.
CTCTTCCTTTTTCTGTTACCCTTTTTCTTTATTTCTTTATCTCTTTCTTTCCTCTTCTCTGTCTGTCTCTCTGAAGGTGGATGCCCTGGTGTCCCCCATGGTTGGTAGTGACCCTCTCTCCTCCCGTGTTGGTAATGTCTTGTTGGAAGCAGCTGGACCGGCGCTGATGACAGCGTTTCTGAGGGAATCAGGGGGACAGACTGCACCTGGTGACAACGTCCTGGTGGATGGACTGTCTGGTCTCAGCTCTGGCCGTGTCTTCTTCCTCAGCTGTGCACACTGGGACAACAACTCCCAAGGACCAGCAGTACAGGTGTGTCCCCTTGTGTGTGTGTGTGTGTGTGTTATGACATTTGAACCTCCATTAACCCTTAACCTTTGGTCCTCTCTCAGGCTCTGAGGCAGGGTGTGAGGAAAGTCCTGACCTCTTGTGAGAACCGGGGCTTCCGTTCCGTTGCCTTCCCTGTAGTTGGAACTGGTGAGGTTCTCCAGTTCCCTCACAACGTGGCAACGCAGGTTCTGCTAGAAGAGATCCGTCGGTACGAGCAGAACCGAGCGAGCAGAACCCCCTTCCTTATCCGCATTGTCGTCCATCCCAATGACAGAGATTCTACCAAGGTGAGGAGGGACGTTTAAAGAAGGTCTCAAAGAATTACACAAAATGTCCATTAACTTAAATTAGTGTTGCACAGTATACCGGTACCACGGTAATATCACGGTTCCAAAATGTCATGATTCTTATTATACTAACATTTTAGAATACCTTAGTTATATAATACTACTGACCTTTTCAGCCCTACCAATCTAAAGAACCTGCTGGCGCCTGTTATAAAATGTTGATGAAGTCTGTTTTTTTCATAAATTCAGTTGAATTGAAGCTAAAGCCACTAGTCTCTTGTATGCACTGGTCTAATAATATCCACTTCTCTTTCATGCACGTATCACCTTTGTTAGCTGTAATCAGTCAGCTGCATCCCCTAACAGCCCTCACTCACCTGCTTCTCTCCGTCCGCTCTTCATGCGCGTCTATTCCTCCGTCAGTTAAAAAATATATAATTTAGCCGTGATGGCGAGCGGGGATGCAGACCCAGACCCTGATGAGTCTTCTGTTGTTAGATATGTACACTTATTACATTGGAGCAGCGTGCAAAGCGAGCAATGTTGTTACATTGTATAATTTCATAGCCTGTTATAACCAAGAGCACAGACCAGTCTGAGTAGACTTTGCAAGTTCACTGTCATGCAGCCTCTGAGTGTCAGAGAGGGGAAATGGACAGGCATGCTTGCAGCTTTACAGCAAAGAAATGGCTTATCTCCAGCCTAAACGGTTAAAAAAATATGACCCATATTACCGGAGATTTCTTTCTATTGGGATTCGCACACATTTTATATAATTTCTAAAACCATGTCGTGGGCCATTTTAAACTAATCCCGGGTCGCTAATTATTGGTTTGATAACAAGCAACGTTGTTCCGTCGTGTTACCTAGCTAGCTAACAACCTGTAAGCCTCAACTATATCAAAATCAATTTATTTCTGGTGCTCCTTCAATTCTGTTTGGTGCCTAATGTTGTAAAAGTTGGGAGCAGTGTGTGTATGTGTGTTTGTGGGAGAGAGAGAGAGAGAGTGGTGTGTATGTGTGTTTGTGTGTGAGAGAGAGAGAGAGTGGTGTGCTGTGTTTCTGAGAGTGAGGGTGACAGAGAGTGTCTAAGGAATGGAGGGAGTGTGTGTGTGTGTCTGTGTTAATTGAAGAGTAAAGAAGGTTTCATGCAGTGTTTTCTCCTTACTGATACAATGACATGCAGATCATTATGCATGTACATTCCTTCCTCCCATTCCTCCAGCCAAATCACAGGTAGGTCTTTGGAAATATGAGCAAATTAGCCATTCTATGCAGTATTCTATTATACACTGAACAGTGTAAAGTAAAATGTAATTGAGTACAGTGTGAATTTTAGTGACAGGTTTTTGGAGAACGTATAGAAAACGTCAACAAGTGTCCGGGGGACGGGGCGAACAGGATGCTATGCCACTGATTTTCCACCGTGGTATCGCGATACTACTTGGTATCGTGATACTTGGCCTAGTATCGTATCGTTTGTACAATGTTGGTATCGTGACAATAGGTTTCATATGTTTCAGCCAATCACATTTCAGATTCTCTGAAGCCATTATAAAATACTGTGTAAAACATCCATAACTACAGATTTGTTTAATAATAACAGTCACAATCCTTCATTGCAGTTGTATTGTTTGTTCTAATCGACAGGCTTTTCAGACTGCCCAGAATGCTTTGCATCTCAGAGGGTTCGTATTGGGTGCTCGACCAGAGCAAGGTGAGTTACAAAAATTCACCCCCACCTTTAAATCATATACATTATTTCTATATGATTGATCCAGTTCAAGTTATAATTATGAACCCTCCCTATAGACATCAGGATTGTGCTGCTGGGGAAAACCGGAGGAGGTAAAAGCAGTGCTGGAAACACAATCTTCGGACAAGATGATGTGTTTTTCGCAGACAGTTCCTCCACCTCCGCAACACAAATATGTGAAGTGCAGACCAAGAACATCAAAGGAAGAAACATCACCCTGATTGACACACCTGGATTCTTTGACACTGACATAACTGAAGAGGAGCTGAAACCTAAAATAATCAAATGTATAACAGAGTGTGCTCCGGGGCCGCATGCCTTTCTCATTTTACTGAAAGTGGAACGGTATACAGTCCACGAGAATGAAGCCGTAGCAAAAATCGAGACATATTTTTCTCCAGAGGCCTTCAAATATGCCACAGTCCTCTTCACTCATGGTGACCAGCTCAATGGTTTGACCATTGAGAAGTTTGTCCAACAGAATGATGAACTGAACAAGCTTGTGGAGAAATGTGGTGGCCGTTGTCACGTCATCGACAACAAATACTGGAACACCAATCAGCAGGGTCAGCACAGCAACCAGTACCAAGTAGCAGAGCTACTCAACACCATAGAGAAGATGGTGAGAGAGAACGGAGGAGGATGCTACACCAACGAGATGCTGCATGAGGCAGAGAGATTAATACAAGCAGAGATAGAGAGTCTTAGGAAGGAGTTAAAAGGCCATATGTCAGAGGAAGAGATGAGAAAACAGGCTAAAGAAAGAGCGAGAAAGAAGCTCCTGATCAAACTCTCAGGGATTGTAACAGGTGTAGTGGTAGGAGCGTTCCTTGGGGTGGCACTGGTGACAGGGATCCCACTCACACTCGCTACAAAACCCCTGGTTCATTTAGTCAAACGTCAGATGGCAGCTTCAATGAAAACAGTGCCAACAGTCGCGGCGGAGGTAGCAGGACCAGCACTTGCAGCAGAGACAGGGGCGACCATGGGAGTGGGTTCAGGGATAGGCATAGGAGCAGGGATAGGCATAGCTGTAGGAGTTGTTGCTGGAACCGCCGCAACAGCAGGAGCATTAAGAGGAGGGATAGTAGGAGCTACTGCAGCAGAGGAGGCAGAGACAGTACAGGAGGCAGCAGAGAAAGCAGCTAGTGCTGTCTACAATGAAGCTAAGGGTCTTTATGGCCAAGCAGAAAACCTTTTGAAAGATTACAGTGAAATATCAGATACACCTGGAATCATACGTGAGAATTATACATGGAATAATTGAAAGAGTGATGGCAAAGTGTGTTTCAGCATATGTCTCTGTGTAGACAGCAGTCAGTTCTATTCCACTGTTGAATAGCCTCTTGTCCAAATATATCATACAATTACAATATAGCCAGTTTTAACTTTGCGGCTGGCCCATCTAGGGGAAACCCCTCAGCATTGCCTCGAGGACAAGATTCATCCCAATAAATGTCAACCTGCGTCAAGGGACATGGGTTTTTGACTTTTTGACTTCATTGATGATTATTACAACAAAGCAATCATTGGACACATAGAATAAGTGTTCTTAATATTGATTTATATTTGCAGTATTGTCTTTTCTCTAAAACATGCATGATATTTTTAATTAGATGTATTGATTGTTTGAACTGAAACTATATAAGCTACTGAATGTGCTAGAGCTCCTGCGAAGAATTCCAATATATTTATCTTTAGAATCTGCAAAAGGCAAATACATTTATATCTTCAATGTTTAGATAAAAAAGAAAAGAAAAAACTTGCTTATAACCAACTGAGTGACAGTGAGTCAGTATATATATATTTATATAAGCAACATGGTCTCAATTACAATATGTCAAAATAGTGACATTTAACAAGTGACATCAATAAGGGATCATAGCTTTTACCAAGATTCACCTGGTCAGTCTATGTCATGGAAAGAGCAGGTGTTGTTAATGTTTTGTATACTCAGTGTATGTCACCTAACAGTAAGGAGGGAAATAACTTAGGGTTGGTTAGTATTTTTAAAAATAAATATTACAAGTACGCATTTTAAAAGAAAAAAAACATTTCTTAACATTTCCTTAACATTCCTATTTGTAGAAATGGAAAACGTCAAATATCTGTCATTAGGATGTTGATCTATTTGGTAAAATGATAAAAATACGATGAAAATAAGGTTAAGTGAGCTGTTATTGGTACGACTTGCACGCAATAATTATGTAATTCATGTGCTAGTTATTTGGTCTACCAAATCAACAAACAACCAACAAACATAATGATCAATACACATTAACTATTACTTACAGAAAAAAACATCTGTAAAAAAAAACATGCATTTTATAATACATACAAAGATCAACACTAACATCATACTTGTAATTATAGAATTGCCAGACTTAAAGACTGACCCAATTAATTACACATAATTACTGTAGTTTACCACATGATTAACCATATTTATCAAATATCTACTGTAATTTACCTACGGAAAATAATCTAACCATATTTATCAAATATATACTGTAATTTACTTACGGAAAATAATCAAACCAGTATGGGAAATCATCCAATTACAACAGAGTTAGGTGTTTGGATTTTAAAAGTGGAGTGAGACTTACTTGATGTGTTGATATTTTACTACATCATTTGTATACTCAAAGACTGTTGCACCTGTATGATGACAAGATGTTACGGTCCAGGGTTAGAAGGTGGTCAGGGTGGTACAGTCCAGGGTTTGAAAGTCATCAGGATGGTACGGTCCAGGATTAGAAGGTCATTAGAATGGTACGGTTCAGTGTTAGAAGGACGTCAGGCTGGTACGGTCCAGGGTTAGACGGTTGTCTTTCGGATAGTACGGTCCAGGGTTAGAAGATGGTCAGGATGGTATGGTCCAGGGTTAAAAGGTCGTCTTTGGGATGGGTGTACTATGTTGTAGATTTGTGTATGTGAGATCATCTGTGGATCTGTTGGGGCAGTATGTGAATAGGAGTGGTCCAGGGTTTCTGGGATGATGGTGTTGATGTGAGCCATGACCAGCCTTTCAAAGCATTTCATGGCTACAGATGTGAGTGCTATGGAACGGTAGACATTTAGGCAGGTTACCTAGACGTTCTTGAGCACATGGACTATGGTGGTCTGCTTGAAACATGTAGATATTACAGACTGGGTCAGGAAGAGGTTGAACATGTCAGTGAAGACACTTGCCAGCTGGTCAGCACATGCTTTGAGTATGCGTCCTGGTAATCTGTCTGGCCCTGCAGTCTTGTGAAGGTTAACCTGTCTTACTCACATCGGCTACGGAGAGCGTGATTACACAGTCGTCCGGAATAGCTGGTGCTGTGTTACTTGCCTCGAAGCGAGCATAGAAGGCATTTAGCTTGTTTGGTTGGCTCGCGTCACTGGGCAGCTCATGACTGGATTTCCCTTTGTAATCCGTGATAGTTTGCAAGCCCTGCCACATCCAAAAAGTGTCAAAGCCAGAGTAGTAGGATTCGATCTTAGTCCTGTATGGGCATAGTGGGATTTATTATAAGTGTCTGGATTAGTGTCCCGCTCCTTGAAAGTGGCAGCTTTAGCCTTTAGCTCAGTGCAGATGTTGCCTGTGCGGCTGGACTTCTGGTTGGGATCCGTACACTACCGTTCAAAAGTTTGGGGTCACTTAGAAATGTCCTTGTTATCGAAAGAACAGCAATTTTTTTGTCCATTAAAATAACATCAAATTGATCAGAAATACAGTGTAGACATTGTTAATGTTGTAAATGGCTATTGTAGCTGGAAACGTTTGATTTTTAATGGAATATCTACATAGGCGTACAGAGGCCCATTATCAGCAACCATCAGTCCTGTGTTCCAATGGCACGTTGTGTATCATTTTAAAAGGCTAATTGATCATTAGAGAACCCTTTTGCAATTATGTTAGCACAGCTGAAAACTGTTGTGCTGATTAAAGAAGCAATAAAACGGGCCTTGAGACTAGTTGAGTTCTGGAGCATCAGCAATTGTGGGTTTGATTAAAGGCTCAAAATGGCCAGAAACAAATAACTTTCTTCTGAAACTCATCAGTCTATTCTTGTTCTGAGAAATGAAGGCTATTCCATGCGAGAAATTGCCAAGAAACTAAAGATCTCGTACAATGCTGTGTACTACTCCCTTCACAGAACAATGCAAACTGTCTCTAACCAGAATAGAAAGAGGAGTGGGAGGGCCCAGTGCACAACTGAGCAAGATGACAAATACATTAGAGTGTCTAGTTTGAGAAACAGACGCCTCACAGGTCCTCAACTGGCAGCTTCATTAAATTGTACCCGCAAAACACCAGTCTCAATGTCAACAGTGAAGAGGCGACTCCGGGATGCTGACCTTCTAGGCAGTTGCAAAGAAAAAGCCATATCTCAGACTGGCCAATAAAAATAAAAGATTAAGATGGCCAAAAGAACACAGACACTGGACAGAGGAAGATTAGAAAAAAGTGTTATGGACAGACGAATCGATGTTTGAGGTGTTCGGATCACAAAGAAGAAAATTTGTGAGACGCAGACCAAATGAAAAGATGCTGGAGGAGTGATTGATGCCATCTGTCAAGCATGGTGGAGGCAATGCGATGGTCTGGGGGTGCTTTGGTGGTGGTAAAGTGGGAGATTTGTACAGGGTAAAAGGGATCTTGAAGACGGAAGGCTATCACTCCATTTTGCAACGCCATGCCATACCCTGTGGACAGCGTTTGATTGGAGCCAATTTCCTCCTACAACAGGACAATGACCCAAAGCACAGCTCCAAACTATGCAATAACTATTTAGAAAGAAGCAGTCAGCTGGTATTCTGTCTATAATGGAGTGGCCAGCACAGTCACCGGATCTCAACCCTATTGAGCTGTTGTGGGAACAGCTTGACCGTATGGTAAGAAGTGCTTCAGGAAGCATGGGGTGAAATCTCTTCAGATTACCTCAACAAATTGACAACTAGAATGCCAAAGGTCTGCAAGGCTGTAATTGCTGCAAATGGAGGATTCTTTGACGAAAGCACAGTTTGAAGGACACAATTATTATTTCCTTTAAAAATCATTATTTCCAACCTTGTCAATGACTACATTTCCTATGCATTTTGCTATATGTCCTATTCAAACTCATTAAATGTTTTTTTCATGGAAAACAAGGACATTTCTAAGTGACCCCTGTAGGATCTGAGGAATTTATGACTTTGTTAATGTTTGCAAATGGTAGCTTAGAGAATGTTGATTTGGCCCAGGGAGACATCTGGAGAGCAGTTCTATAGGAGTACCCTAAGGCAGAGGAAGTCTGTTAGGTGACCTCCTGGGATTGGTCTGTAGGGGAAAACACCCATATCAGATTACATAGGATATATACTATGGTTTGGGACAAAGGACGGTGAGAATAGCATATTTGAATTTAGGTCGGCTGTTCTCCGGGTGCCTGCAGGTATCTGTAAATTGAAGCTGTAACCCTTTGATATAAATAAACCTTTATGATCAAAGTACAGCGTCAGCGGATTTCCTTGGTCTCACAGCATAATTAGCAACGTTTTCTCGACACAACACCCCAAACTTTTGAACGGTAGTGTACGTACGGTCACTGTGAAGACGACGTCGTCGATGCACTTATTAATGAAGCCGGTGACTGATGTGTTTAACTCCTCAATGCCATCGGATGAATCCCGGAAGATATGCGTGTGTGTGTTTGTTCCAGTCTGTGCTTGCGAAATAGTCCTGTAGCTTAGAATCGGCTTCATCTGACCACTTCCGTATTGAGCGTGTCACTGGTACTTCCTGTTGAAGTTTTTGCTGGTAAGCAGGAATCAGGATAGAGTTATGGTATGATTTGCCAAATGGTGCTTTGTATGAGTCTCTGTGTAAAGGTGATCTAGAGTTATTTTTCCTCAAGTTTCGCACTGGTAGAAATAAGGTAAAACCGATTTCAGTTTTCTTGCATTAAAATCCCCAGCCACTATGGGATTAGTGCCAGCATCGATTTGTGGTGGTAAATAGACAGCTAATATAGATGAAAACTCTCTTTCGGTAAATAGTGTGGTCTACAGCTTATCATGAGGTACTCTATCTCAGGCGAGCAAAACCTTGAGACTTCCATAATATTAGAGATTGCGCACTAGCTGCTGTTGACAAAGAGACACACCCCACCCCCCGATCTTACCAGAGGCGGCTGTTCTGTCTTGCCGCTGCCTGAAAACCCAGCTAACTATATATTATCCATGTTATTGTTCAGCCTCGACTCGGTGAAACATATTATATTACAGTTTTTAATGTCCCATTTTATAGAATAGTCTCGAATGGAGCTCATCCAGTTAATTCTGTTAATGTGATTGCACATTTGCCAGTAGAACAGAGGGTAAAGGCGGATTATCCACTCGTCAGGTATCCCGCTCGCCGGCCTCTTCTTACTAATGACAGGGATTTGGGCCTGGTCCGGGAAGAGCAGAATGTCCTTCGCATCAGACTCATTGAAGAAAAAATCTTTGTTATTTTTGGTCATAGGAAACGATGGCGTAAACATTACATGTACAAAAATAGTTCAAATCAAAGTAAAAAATAAACACAAAATAGCACAATTAGTCAGGATCCCGTAAAACGGCAGCTATCCCCTCCAGCTCCATCCAGTGATAACATTGTTTAATGTCAATGTTCTAAAAAGAGTGCCCCAAAGGACACTGTTAAGGTCCTAACTTATTTGCAAGACAACTACCGGTATTCTTTCGTTACGGTCCACGTGTTTCACTCAAAACCCTGTATTGCCTCTTCTCCCTGTCTGTCTGTTGGTCTGTCTGTCAATCTCTCTTTTCCTCTCTCATAGCTCATGGGACACAGAGAGCATAGTGACCTGGCAAGCAGCCTGTTGAGAACCAGCTGAGCTTCAGTCTCCAAGCCTGCAGAGACACTGGGAAAAAAACAACTCTGTTTACAATCTTTACACTGTGCAGGCCTTGGTCAGATGCATTAAGGGAATGTGCCACAGGCAAGACTGCCATGACGCTACATTTAGTAGGTACCGTACCCCCATCCCATCATCGACCCTCCTCTCCACCACTCCACCATCGAAACCTCTCTCTCTCCCCCATCCTACCCTCTACCTCTCCCTTACTCCACATTCATCCCCTCTCTTTCTCCTCTCCCCCACCCTACTCTCTACCTCACTCCCACTCCCCCACTCCACCTTCAACCTCTCTCTCTCTCCTTTCTCCTACTCTACCCTCTACCTCTCCCCCACCTCTTCTCTCTATTCCAGTGTTTATCCATAAATGTGTTCTGTGCATGTACCTTTATGTTTGTAACCAAAGCTTTTTTCCCTTCTTTCTCACAGTGTTGTATGGCAACCCCATGCCCAGGATGATGTCATGTTGTATGGCTATGCCCAGGTCTAGGAGCAGTGTTAATTTCGTAAACAGAAACAGTGACTCAAATATTCGTCAATGGCAATTGACAAGACTATAAAAGACTAAATAGACCCAGAAAAACCTAGAACTAAACTAAAATCATTTTTCCTTTCAGTTGATTAAAACTGGAGGAGACAAAATTATCTCTGTGACTAAAATCTGACTACTGAGTGGACTGGACAAGGGGTTTTGGAGAGATTGAGAGCTTTTCAGTGATAAGCACAATTAAAAACGCAGTTCTGTTCAGCAGTGGGAAGGATGCGCCACACCCGGCACATACAGTTTAACCTACATCAGCTGGTGAGCTGCGGGGGAGCAAGCGATGAGAGTGAGCAGACGCCTCCGAGTATACACATCGCATATAGGCGACTCTCTTGCTTCCCCGTAGCTAACCAGTCAACAGCAGCCTGCTTAAGAAACACAAGATGCTTTACGAAATTAAAAACAATAGCAGCATTACGTTTAATAGTAAAACAACAGTCTAGCTATGTTTCTCTCCCTTGAGTGTAGAAACTTTTTGAATTTGTAGTCTCTATCAACCTTCGCACTTTCCTGCTTTTCATAGCCAGGTTCTGTAGCCAACGAACTAGCCAAGTCTCCCTCTTTTCCTTGGAGAAAAGCGTTGTGATTCTATGACCCATAATACCAGTGCTACGTTTTTTTATTTTATATCGTGCATTGGCGGATCGCATTTTACATTCATAAGGCATATCGCCGGCCGTTCTAAAACTAGGCTACTTGCAGACCGCACCGTTAACCAGTAGTGTAGGCTACACCTTGTTCAGGCATGTTACCTCATTAGCTAACAACCTGGGGTGCGTTCAGGAGGACGCAACATTTTGGAACATTTAGATATAAATATTCTATGTAGAACAAACATGCCTCTGACATGTTGAATAAGGAATAACGTTGGCTCTATTCATGGAATTTCTATCAACAACATTCAAGAAGGTTTTGCAACTGAACGTGGCCCTGGTAACATTACCAGTAGTCTATATGCAAACATTTGCTGCCACAGAAAGAAAGGAAAAGGGATAGTAAACAATTTGAGTAAATCCCTCTTGCCACTACACTATATCTTTATTTTGTGGTAATGTGGACCCAGTAACTCAGACTTGAGCACTTGGACCAGGACTCGAGCACGGGGACTTCATTCATAGGGACTCATAACTCAACTCGTGAGTCGACCATTGGTGACTCCAACTTGTACTCTGACTCGAGCACAGGGGACTACATCACTGGGCGAAACATTCATTAGCTCCCGTTCAAAGTCATTAGAACCCCTTCTACTCAGTGGTGTAAAGTACTTAAGTAAAAATATTTAAAAGTACTGCTTAGGTAGTTTTTGGTGTATCTGTACTTTACCATTTATATTTTTGCCAACTTTTACTTTTACTTCACTACATTCCTAAAGAAAATAAAGTACTTTTTACTCCTTACATTTTCCCTGACACCCAAAAGTACTCGGTACATTTTGACAGGAAATGGTCCAATTCACACACTTATCAAGAGAACATCCCTGGTCATCCCCACTGCCTCTGGCGGACTCACTAAACACAAATGCTTCGTTTGTAAATTGTGTCTGAGTGTTGGAGTGTGCCCCTGGCTATCCGTCAATAAAAAATATAAGGAATTTGAAATGGTTTATAATTTTACTTTTGATACTTAAGTATATTTAAAACCAAATACTTTTAGACTTTTACTCAAGTAGTATGTTACTGGGTGGCATTCACTTTTACTTGAGTCATTGTCTATTAAGGTATCTTTACTTTTACTCAAGTATGACAATTGGGAACTTTTTCCACCACTGCTTCTACATCTGGACATTAATGTGGCTGCGACATCTGTGGAACGTCGCTAGTCCAGCATCACTTTGTTATTGTGCAGTCCCGGTCACTTAAAAATATCTTTGTCCTCATTAATCATTATTTATTTGTATTTTTTAAAGATTTTATGTAATTTTTAAAGACAAAACATACACATACAAACGACATCACACACACATCAACTGCCCAGACTCACAAGCTCACCCCCCTATCTCCAGCGCTGCATCAACCTCCGCTGCATGGCCTCCAACTGCAATGCTGCAGATTGTTTCCCTCAGTCGCCCACACACTTTCAAAATGTAGATAATAAAGCATTTGACCTTTCCATTGTATTAAAGACAGAGGACTGGTTGATTTCCAGTTTTTAAGTATACGTTTTTTTCAAGATGGTTGACAAGAAAAGGGTCTTCCAACCCATCTGGGTATCTCACTACACCCTTATATGCCATGTCTTGAAATATGCAGACAGAAGGATTAAAAGTACATTTACATTGTAATACTTCTGACAGACAACGTTCTAACTCAGCACATAATTGTTTGACTTTATAACATTCACATGAGGCATGGATTATTTAACTCATTGTTAGTTTTACACTTAACCCAGCACTATGCCATTGTGCTATGGAATTTGTGAATTTTGTATCTTGTATAATTAAGCAATAAGGCACGAGGGGATGTGGTATATGGCCAATATACCACAGCTAAGGGCTGTTCTTAAGCATGACGCATTGCGGAGTGCCTGGACACAGCCCTTAGCCGTGGTATATTGGCCATATACCACAAACCCCAGAGGTGCCTTATTGCTAATATAAATTGGTTACCAACGTAATTAGAGCAGTAAAAATGTTACTTTTTTCATACCCGTAGTATACGGTCTGATATACCACGGCTGTCAGCCAATCAGCATTCAGGGCTGGAACCACCCAGTATATAATAAATTCTATACATTAGATAATACTGGATTAAGCATACATTTTCGTTATCTGTAATTTTGTTAAGTATGTTCAAACATTCCCTCCAACTTGTGCCAATATCAATTCTTTTTAAGTCTTGCTTCCAATAGTTAATACTTTTTCTAAGAGTTGTCAGTTGTATAGGCTCTCTGCAAGGATTTGTATAGCTTACCTATCATATGAATATCCTTTTCTGACTCAAATAAGATTCCTTCAAGACTGCCCTGATGTCCAGAAGATTTCAAATCAAAATTTCGTGAAATAAAACTTTTAAGTTGCATGTATTTGAAAATATTGGTCAATCCAAAATTGCATTTCAATTTTGTGAAGCAAATACATTTATTTCCTATGTCGTGACATGACTTTCATTAATAGGGTGACTGTTATTTATCGAATCAACTAACTATGGTTAATTGTCACTCGATTAAATTAATCATGTAACAATTAACTCATTAGGAATTTGGGGCACCACGGAATAAGTTGTTTAACGAGTTACCATCTTCCGAATTAAACTCTTAGAAGATATATATGTTATACAGTGGGGGAAAAAAGTATTTAGTCAGCCACCAATTGTGCAAGTTCTCCCACTTAAAAAGATGAGAGAGGCCTGTAATTTTCATCATAGGTACACGTCAACTATGACAGACAAAATGAGAAAAGAAATTCCAGAAAATCACATTGTAGGATTTTTAATGAATTTATTTGCAAATTATGGTGGAAAATAAGTATTTGGTCAATAACAAAAAAGTTTCTCAATACTTTGTTATATACCCTTTGTTGGCAATGACACAGGTCAAACGTTTTCTGTAAGTCTTCACAAGGTTTCACACACTGTTACTGGTATTTTGGCCCATTCCTCCATGCAGATCTCCTCTAGAGCAGTGATGTTTTGGGGCTGTCGCTGGGCAACACGGATTTTCAACTCCCTCCAAAGATTTTCTATGGGGTTGAGATCTGGAGACTGGCTAGGCCACTCCAGGACCTTGAAATGCTTCTTACGAAGCCACTCCTTCGTTGCCGGGCGGTGTGTTTGGGATCATTGTCATGCTGAAAGACCCAGCCACGTTTCATCTTCAATGCCCTTGCTGATGGAAGGAGGTTTTCACTCAAAATCTCACGATACATGGCCCCATTCATTCTTTCCTTCACACGGATCAGTCGTCCTGGTCCCTTTGCAGAAAAAACAGCCCCAAAGCATGATGTTTCCACCCCCATGCTTCACAGTAGGTATGGTGTTCTTTGGATGCAACTCAGCATTCTTTGTACTCCAAACACGACGAGTTGAGTTTTTACCAAAAAGTTATATTTTGGTTTCATCTGACCACATGACATTCTCCCAATCCTCTTCTGGATCATCCAAATGCACTCTAGCAAACTTCAGACGGGCCTGGACATGTACTGGCTTAAGCAGGGGGACACAGCAGGATTTGAGTCCCTGGCGAAGTAGTGTGTTACTGATGGTAGGCTTTGTTACTTTGGTCCCAGCTCTCTGCAGGTCATTCACTAGGTCCCCCCGTGTGGTTCTGGGATTTTTGCTCACCGTTCTTGTGATCATTTTGACCCCACGGGGTGAGATCTTGCGTGGAGCCCCAGATCGAGGGAGATTATCAGTGGTGTTGTATGTCTTCCATTTCCTAATAATTGCTCCCACAGTTGATTTCTTCAAACCAAGCTGCTTACCTATTGCAGATTCAGTCTTCCCAGCCTGGTGCAGGTCTACAATTTTGTTTCTGGTGTCCTTTGACAGCTCTTTGGTCTTGGCCATAGTGGAGTTTGGAGTGTGACTGTTTGAGGTTGTGGACAGGTGTATTTTATACTGATAACAAGTTCAAACAGGTGCCATTAATACAGGAAACGAGGGAGGACAGAGGAGCCTCTTAAAGAAGAAGTTACAGGTCTGTGAGAGCCAGAAATCTTGCTTGTTTGTAGGTGACCAAATACTTATTTTCCACCATAATTTGCAAATAAATTCATTAAAAATCCTACAATGTGATTTTCTGGATTTTTTTTTCTCAATTTGTCTGTCATAGTTGACGTGTACCTATGATGAAAATTACAGGCATCTCTCATCTTTTTAAGTGGGAGAACTTGCACAATTGGTGGCTGACTAAATACTTTTTTCCCCACTGTATATCAAAAACAGTAACTTATTAAATAATTACCTCTCATCAGTCTCATTCTGAACGTCACATAATCCTTGAACCTGCAATACCCCTAACCTTATTTATGAATCAGCAATACACAAATTGGCTTAATTATTTATTTACTAACTAACTAGATAATAACACAGAATACAAACACACACACACACACACATAGGTTATTGATTACTAACGTAATAATGAGAACAGGTCCCTAGTGGACTGGATGAACAATAGCATGAATGCTTGCGTAGAAGGAGGGTCAGAGTGGAAGAGAGAGACAGAGATTCAAAATATCATTGTTACTTTGGAAACTACGCTCACGGAAATACAAATGCTTAGAACCCAATAGCCGCTCATTCTGATTGGAAATGCAACATGTATTTACGTGTAGCTGTCCCCGATAGTTGAGTTGATGATGTAGGACTGGCTTGCCCACCAGAGATCCCAATGTCCTTGGTAGAGTTTCTGGTCGTAGTGGTGGTTAGATGGATACCTCTGATGTACCAACGGTTGTCGGAGAGGGATTGTCCTTCCCAACTCGTGTCTTTAGTGAAAGTTCTCTAGACGACTATAAATGCCAGCTGCAGACTGAAATGATAAGGTCTAGTGCATTGTCTTCTTCTTCAGCTCGTGTAGAGGTTGAGCATTTCAGAGTTTCACCATTTTGCCATATTCAGCTCACGCTGCATGTCGGCTGGTCTGTAGAGTTGAACCATTTTGTAACGTTTAGCTCACGCTTCACCTCTGCTGGTCTGGTAGAAATTCAACAATTTTAAGCTGTGGGGCTTCCTGGTCTAATGTTAATTTGTTTTTCAAGGCTTTTTATGCCCTCGGGGTAAAAGGTTACGTTCCATCATGTTTGTGCTCATCTGGGCGTGGCCACTGACTGAGAACAAATCAATATGGAAAACAATCATCTCATCTGGAATGCTAAAATCACATTGCTATCTTCACAAAAGTATTATTATACTTAATCATTCGTTTTATACAACAATTAGATGCAAACCTCATAACTGGGAAGTGTACACCCCCAGAGATACAGTTATGTTGTTCCACTGTCATTAATGACATCACAACATATAAACAAATTTGACATGATTGTTCTTTAAGTCCCCACTGACCATTTCCCACATTCTTTGAAGTAGGAATATTGTTTCATTATCCACTTTTGGATTTTGGAGTCTTGGCGGGAAGACCCTCTCCCAATTCTAAAAAGCTATCCAAGGATTGTTCCATAGGGTTGTGTTTCTAAGCAGTTATATTGGTTCTTGTAGAATATGTTTCATTAAATTCCATGTTGTTATAGTGTTCTTCACAATGAGTTGTTCATGTTCTTAGCTTCATCCTTTGAAAATAGGCACATGAAAAGATTCTGGGGATGAGCATGCGCATCTTCAATATGTACCCATTGTTCCTCTTTAGTGCATTTAACTATATGTCGCAAGTAAAAGCCTTGGGTGGCGAGTTGATACAATTCCAAGTCTGGAAGGTTAAAACCACCCTCAGACTTATGAAGAAGTAAAACTTTCCATTTTATTCTATGAGTTTTATTTGCCCATACTAAGTCTGTTATGACCAAGTATACTTTTTTAAAGAATATCTTCGGTGGGGTAATTGATAGGCCTATTACCAATAATAAGTGTACAATTCTACCTGTTAGATTCCTGGGAATATTGTTCCATTTAACTAGGTCTGCTTTCATATTGTTGAGTAATGGATATCTTTATATATTTGTTGTTTGTTGTCACTTATTAAGCATCCTAAGTATTTTATATTTTTTTGTAGTCCACTTAAAGGATTGCTATAGATCAGGGGTCTCCAACTGATGTGTATTTTTTTATGGATTATCAGATAAAATTGGGTTAATCACGAACATAGAGTTAGAATTATTTGTTACTGGGCCAGGAATGTAATTGGGTCATTTCACTGTGTGTGTGGTGGTAAAGAGGGAATCTGACCTAGGGTCAGATTGCTTGCTCTTACTTAGATCCATGGTTGTCTTATCATATCAAAGACTGAAACTGGCTTGGGCCTTTTGTTTCTGTCTTCAAACACAGTGAAAAGAGCCGGGGTTGAACAGATTTTAAACTAAACATGAGTGTTTTTGCAAGATAAGGATTGATTGATTGTAGTACTCTGAACTTAATGAAAGTGTGAAGTGGGCGGAGCAATAAAAGGGGGGTGCCATTCTGCAGACTGGTATCGGCTTTGTTGAAACTTTAATAAAGTCATTTCTTGATGCAACAAAAACTCTGTAAGACCTTATTTGTAATAAAGTATAGTGGTTATTTTCCACAACATAATATGTCAATTGCCAGATCCCAGCCCACTTATGAGTAGCTCGCCAAACAATTCTGAAAGAACATGCAATTTTCATGTGTTCCACCACAAACTGTCATATACAAATCTCACAAGTGTCAAACACCACAAGCTCCCAGCTACTATCTAATCAACGCAACATTGACATTATCCCACCCCTGGTTAGCCACTATTGGCTTACAAAGCCAAACCTAACACAGTATGTGCCAATGAATTTCCAACAATATTGCCCCTGTCTGTTTGTGTGGTGCGTGTGTTTGTTTATCACTCCATGTATAGCCAGTTGATGTGATAACCCTCTTGTGGGTTGATAGAAATACTTTCCCCAAAACCTTCTCAATCACATGTTGACTTTTATTTATTTATTTTATTTAACCAGGTAAGTTGACTGAGAACACATTCTCATTTACAGCAACGACCTGGGGAATAGTTACAGGGGAGATGAATGAGCTAATTGGAAGCTGGGGATGATTAGGTGGCCATGATGGTATGAGGGCCATATTGGGAATTTAGCCAGGACACCGGGTTAACACCCCTACCCTTACGATAGGCGCCATGGGATCTTTAATGACCACAAAGAGTCAGGACACCTGTTTAACGTCCCATCCGAAAAACAGCACCTTACACAGGGCAATGTCCCAAATCACTGCTCTGGGGCATTGGTATATATTGTTTTTTAGACCAGAGGAAACAGTGCCTCCTACTGGCCCTACAACATCACTTCCAACAGCATCTGGTCTCCCATCCAGGAACTGACCCTGCTTAGCTTCAGAGGCAAGCCTGCTTACCTGGCAGAAGTATCATTTGTATCTATTATTTGCTAATTTTGCCATGAAATGAGCAGCAGCAATGGGCCTACAGATCCATCTCTAGACCGGCACATTCCTCATTTGCCAGATGCACAATTAAAGGGGAATTACACAAAAAAATCTAAATGTGTTAGTTTTCTTCCAGAACAAAAAAATATATATATTTGATGTGATTTAACCATTGACATGGACTCAGAACATCCAATTTTGGGGGGAATCACATATTTTATAGGTCCCCCCTTAGTGCTGTTTATTAACCATGATTCACCAGGTATATTGACAAAAACATAATATTTGTAACTTGGGAGAGGGAGGGTGCACTTTTTTTCTAGACACCTTGAGAACACTGTAAGGTGTATGTTTAGGCTAATAATAATATAATAATAATATGCCATTTAGCAGACGCTTTTATCCAAAGCGACTTACAGTCGTGCGTGCATACATTTTTGTGTATGGGTGGTCCCGGGGATCGAACCCACTACCTTGGCGTTACAAGCGCCGTGCTCTACCAGCTGAGCTACAGAGGACCACGCCTGCTAATGGCTGAGATATAATAATATGCCATTTAGCAGACACTTTTATCCAAAGCGACTTACAGTCATGCGTGCATACATATTTTGTGTATGGGTGGTCCCGGGGATCGAACCCACTACCTTGGCATTATAAGCGCCGTGCTCTACCAGCTGAGCTACAGAGGACCAGAGGAGATCATACAAAATATACACTAACGGCTGAGAACCTTTGAACGCATAAATGTGTATAGCCATGCTTGCTAGCAAGCAGGCTAGGTAGTGCTAGGTATCAACAGCCAATCCAGTAGGGTCTGGAAACTACAGTGAGTTTCAATTGGTCAATAGCAATGTAATGTCGCGGAGTACACAACAGAAGTTCAGCTTTCCCCAACTTCAGCGTTCCCCAACTTTGGTCCCGCCCTGTTCACGCTCCCTCGCCCAACATCACATCATTGAAAATGAATGGGGCTCCGTTGTTTCATCACCCGCAACATGTTCAAATTTTCTCTGCCTTAAGTGATTTGCTATAGAGTGCCTTTTTACCATAAGGTAATAAGGGGTAATTAGACCCCCAGGTAACTGCCCCCAACTGTAATTCTCAAAGAAACATATATAGTACCAGTCAAAAGTTTGGACACACCTACTCATTCAAGGGTTTTTCTTTATTTTTTAAAACTATTTTCTACATTATAGAATAATAGTGAAGACATGTAGCAACCAAAAAAGTGTTAAACAAATCAAAATATATTTTAGATTTTAGATTCTTCAAAGTAGCCACCCTTTGCCTTGATGACAGCTTTGCACACGCTTGGCATTCTCTCAACCAGCTTCATGAGGTAGTCATCGGGAATGCATTTCAATTAACACGTGTGCCTTGTTAAAAGGTAATTTGTGGAACTTTCCTTCTTAATGCGTTTGAGCCAATCAGTTGTGTTGTGAAAAGGTAGGGTTGGTATACAGAAGATAGCCCTATTTGGTAAAAGACCAAGTCCATATTATGGCAAGAACAGCTCAAATAAACAAAGGGAAACGACAGTCCATCATTACTTTAATACATGAAGGTCAGTCAGTCAAATTTCAAGAACTTTGAAAGTTTCTTCAAGTGCAGTCGCAAACACCATCAAGCGTTATGATGAAACTAGCTCTCATGAGGATAGCCACAAGAAAGGAAGACCCAGAGTTACCTCTGCTGCAGAGGATAAGTTCATTAGAGTTACCAGCCTCAGAAATAGGCAATTAACTGCACCTCAGATTGCAGCCCAAATAAATGCTTCACAGAGTTCAAGTAACATACACATCTCAACATCAACTGTTCAGAGGAGACTGTGTGAATCGGGCCTTCATGGTCGAATTGCTGCAAAGAAACCACTACTAAAGGACACCAATAATAAGAAGAGACTTGCTTGGGCCAAGAAACACGAGCAATGGACATTAGACCGGTGGAAATCTGTCCTTTGGTCTGATGAGTCCAAATTTGATTTTTCTTTTCACCTGCTGTGTCTTTATGAGACACAGAGTAGGTGAACGGATGATCTCTGCATGTGTGGTTCCCACCATGAAGCACGGAGGAGGAGGTTTGATGGTGTGTGGGTGCTTTGCTGGTGACACTGTCAGTGATTTATTTAGAATTCAAGGCACACTTAACCAGCATGGCTACCACAGCATTCTGCAGCGATACACCATCCCATCTGGTTTGCGCTTAGTGGGACTATCATTTGTTTTTCAATAGGACAATGACCCAAAACACACCTCCAGGCTGTGTAAGGGCTATTTGACCAAGAAGGAGAGTGATGGAGTGCTGCATCAGATGACCTGGCCTCCACAATCACCCGACCTCAACCCAATTGTGATGGTTTGGGATGAGTTGGACCGCATAGTGAAGGAAAAGCAGCCAACAAGTGCTCAGCATAGGTGGGAACTCCTTCAAGATTGTTGGAAAAGCATTCCAGGTGACTACCTCATGAAGCTGGTTGAGAGAATGCCAATAGTTTGCAAAGCTGTCATCAATGCAAAGGGTGGCTACTTTGAAGAATCTAAAATCTAAAATATATTTTGATTTGTTTAATACTTTTTTGGTTACTACATGATTCCATATGTGTTATTTCATAGTTCTGATGTCTTCACTATTATTCTACAACGTAGAAAATAGAAAAAAATTAAGAAAAAGCCTGGAATGAGTATTCTGTATATACAGCAGAGGAGGCTGCTGAGCAGTGATGCCAACTCAGCAATTTTGTTGCTAGATTTAGCAACTTTTCAGACTACCCTGTTTTCAAAAAGCACCTAGAAACAAATTTAGCTACTTTTAAAAATGAATTTTGAACTTTTAGCACACGTTTCCCCTCTAAATGACACAAATAAAATTATCTCTGTCACACTCTCTCACAACACACATGCCTGGCTGCAAAAGTGCATTGTGAGTGACGTCAGCAGCAGGCACTCAGCTCGTGCACAGGCAGCAGCAGGCCAGCAGCAATTTCAGAAAATTGAAAATCATTGTTGGCTGACTGCAGCAGCAATAGTATGCGTTCGACGAGACAAACCCAATGAATATACTGTAGTTGGTCACGAATGTTGGATCTTGAACAGAACTTACAACATCAATCAACATGTCTCAAACAAAATTGTACAGCCAGAAGTACAGAAAAGAGTGGGAGTCTGTACCTGAATTTAAAGGGTGGCTGAAGCCAGTAATTGGGGATGGTTGTCGGGCATACTGTGCATACTGCAAATCAGATATGCTTGCAAAAATGTATGACATCAAAAAACATTGTGCTACAGCAAAGCATACAAATAAATCAAAACCGTACAACCCTCAACACAGTCTACATTACCACAGTTGGTTAACAAAGTGGATAACTGCAAAAGTGCAGAAGCTACTATGGCAATGGCCATTGCGGAGCATTGTTCGCTGCTAGCATGTAACCATTTAGGTAAGGCTTGCAAAGCTGCCTTTTCAGATTCTGTGGCAGCAACAAACTTCCAGATGCACCAAGTGAAATGATTAGGGGAATACTGGCTCCTTGTCTTCTCAAAAGGGTAACATCAGATGTGGGGGATGAGAAGAAGTTCAGTCTTCTTTTGGATGAGTCCACTGATGTCAGTGTCTCGAAATACCTGGGTGTGGTGATTCTGTATTTCAGTGCTAAAAAAAGAACCGCTGTGTCCTCATTTCTCGGGCTGGTTGAATTGGAGGGGGGCGACGCCAGATCAATAGCAAAGGTGGTAGTTGAGTTTCATGAGAAGTGTAACCTTAAAAAAGAGAATCTTCAGGATATTGGCACTGATAATGCGTCCGTGATGACTGGGGTGCACAACGGGGTGCACAAGATTTTAAAGGAAGAATGTGCATTGCCCAATTTGGTACTCATCCGCTGTGTGTGCCATTCTTTACAATTGGCTGTCAGTGCAGAATCCAAAGAAACCATCCCTAGGAGTGTTGAGTACTTAATCAGGGAAACCTACAACTGGTTTTCGATTTCCCCAAAACGGCGCGAGGCGTACAAAGCAGTGTATGCCATCATTAATTGTGGCCCGAAACCCCTGCAGATCACCAAAGTGTGTGCCACACGTTGGCTATCGATTGAGGTTGCGGTAACTTGTATAATGAGCCAGTGGGAAGAACTGAAACTCCACTTTGAGTTGACCAAGGCCAGTGAGCGGATGTGCTCCACACCATGTACATGGACAAGATCAACTATGTCTACCTGACATTCTTGAAATCAATCCTGTCCGATGTACAAGTTGCAGTGAAGGGAGAGCAAACAGATCCTGTCAAGCTTTTGGACAATCTGGTACACCTCTTAACATCAATTTGCAGCAGAGTAGTCAACCCTATGGCAAAAATGGATGTCCTGAAGTATGCCATTGATGGACATCTCAGTCCATCACCATACCTTGCGTACCTTTTTGAGAGCACGGTGTACCAACTCAGTCTTGCGCCAGAGGACGAAAAGGTCATTCGGAGACAGTGCATCAACTACATCGTTGCTTTAAGCAAGGAGCTGCAAGCAAGGCCCCCAGAAAACCTAGAAGCCTTGTGAAACATGGCCTTGTTCAGTGTTTAGGAAACACTAAAGCAAAATAAAGGCACCACTGAAATGATTAAAGTAGCTGAGCTACTGGGGTACCAGGCACAAACAATTGATACAATTGTTTCCCAATGGAGAAACATACATCTGTTTAGGTGGGACTCAACTGAAAATACAGTCGAGTTTTGGAGTGAAGTGAATAACTACACAGACTCTTCCGGGTCAAATCCATTTGAAGAACTGTGCTAAACTGCACTCGCTGCCCTCTCCTTGCCACACTCAAATGTGGAGGTTGAACGGCTGTTCAGCCAAATGAGTGTGGTCAAGTCAAAGTAGAATGTCACTGCACACTCTCAACTCCATACTCCTGGTGCGGTATGGACTGAAGCTGGCTGGTGATACCTGTTACCAGCATAAACTACCAAGTGAAGTTCTGCAGCAGTTTGGCACCACAGCAGCATACAGCTTTAAGGCCACTCCATCGTCTTCTGCTGGTTCCAGCTCTGTGACAATGCAGTTGGACAGAGAAGATGAAGAGGAATTCCTTGCCAATCTATGATTCGTCATATTTACAGTACGTATGCAAGGAGTGGACTTTCTGGAGCTGGCGGAGACATACAGCTGATGGTGGCAGTGTGCACTGCAGTGTGAGCCAGAACAGTGGCAATATCTGGAGGAAACCATTGAGCAGCTAGCCAGCCAAGCAGCACAACAACCTGGAGAGAGCTGGAGAGAGATGCCTAGCGCACACATCATTATTTGACTTAAGTTGCTTGTTCAATAAGATAGCATACATTCCTTGTTATTAGCTTGTACCTATAATTGTTGATCAGTTAGCTAGCATGTTAACTAACTACCAATACACTGCTTAAAACTATAATTGTTCAGAATGTGTAGATTTACTAGTTAAAAAGAAAATAAATCAAATGTAATTGTTCAATAATGTGTAATGTGAAATTGTTCTTCAATGTGTTGTGTTTAAAAAATAAAATATCTGATCATATAAAATGTGTTGTGTTTATATTACTTTTACAAATACAAATCTGTGATAATAAATTAACACATCTAAACTAACAAATGTCAAATTATTATATTTTTCGCCGAGATGGCCAGTCAGTTTGAGTAACGTTATTGTGTATTCTACATAATGACGCAGTTTTACGTTATTACGTAATGACGTAATGACGTCATCACTCAATGACATCCCAACATCATTTAGCAACACGTTGACCTGCCTCTAGCAACTTCCCCTGAAAATTAGTTGGCAGCACTGCTGCTGAGGGGAGGACGGTTCAAGCCATGTGTTTGATGTATTCAAAACCATTCCACTGATTGCTCTCCAGCCGTTACCACGAGACCGTCCTCCCCAATTAAGGTGCCACCAACCTCCTCTGATATACATACACACTGAGTGTACATTAGGAACATTAAGGACACCTGCTCTTTCCATGACATAGACTGACCAGGTGAATCCAGGTGAAAGCTATGATCCCTTATTGATGTCACCTGTTTAATCCACTTCAATCAGTGTAGATGAAGTGGAGGAGACAGGTTAAAGAAGGATGAAGAGGAGAAGACAGGTTTTTAAGCCTTGAGACATGGATTGTCTGTGTGCCATTCAGAGGGTGAATAGCCAAAACAAAATATTGAAGTGCCTTTGAACCGAGTATGGTACTAGGTGCCAGGTGCACCAGTTTGAGTGTGTCAAGAACTGCAACGCTTCTGGGTTTTCACACTCAACAGTTTCCCATGTGTTGAATTGCCTAGCTCAACCTTGAAGACGTAGTATCCCTATGACTGACAAAACACTGAGCCAATCACGGCACAACTAGAGAAAATTACCAACGCCTACGCTCTGTGCTTTCGCTGTCTGCCCCTCCACCTCAGAAAGCACTGAGCTAGGCTGAAACACCTGCATTTTGGAGTTGCCTTACTCAAGAGACCATGTGTGTATGTGCATTTATTAACACAAGGATTATTTAATTTTTTACATTGTTTGCAAACTGATATGTAACACGAATTACTGCCATAATAACATGCTAAATAGGTAAATTATAATTCATGTTTTATATATTAGCTACATGACCAAAGGTATGTGGACACCTGCTCATCAAACATCTCATTCCAAAATCATGGGCATTAATATGGAGTTGCCCCCCTTTGCAGCTAAAACAGCCTATACTCTTCTGGGAAGGCTTTCTTCTAGATGTTGGAACATTGCTGTGGGGACTTGCTTCCATTCAGTCACAAGAGCATTAGTGAGGTCGGGCACTGATGTTGGGCGATTAGGCCTGGCTCGCAGACGGCGTTCCAATTCATCCCAAAGGTGTTCGATGGGGTTGAGGTCAGGGCTCTGTGCAGGCAAGTCAAGTTCTTCCACACAGAAACTGTTGCCACAGTGTTGAAAGCACATAATCGTATAGAATGTCATTGTATGCTGTAGCGTTAAGATTTCCCTTCACTGGAACTAAGGGGCCTAGCCCGAACCATGAAAAAGAGCCCCAGACCATTATTCCTCCTCCACCAAACTTTACAGTTGTCAATTTGCATTGGTGCAGATAGCGTTCTCCTGGCATCCGCCAAACTCAGATTTGTCCGTCAGACTGCCAGAGGGTGAAGCGTGATTCATCACTCCAGAGAACGTTTCCACGGCTACAGAGTCCAATGGCAGCGAGCTTTACACCACTCCAGCAGGCGCTTGGCATTGCGCATGGTGATCTTAGGCTTGTGTTTGTGCGGCTGCTCGGCCATGGAAACCCATTTAATGAAGCTCCCTACGAACAGTTCTTAAGCTGACGTTGCTTCCAGAGGCAGTTTGGAACTTGGTAGTGAGTGTTGCCACCGAGGACAAATGATTTTTACGCGCTACACGCTTCAGCACTCGGTGGTCCCATTCTGTGAGCTTGTGTGGCCTACCACTTCGCTGCTGAGCCGTTGTTGCTCCTAGACAATTCCATTTCACAATAACAGCACTTACAGTTGACCGGGGCAGCTCTAGCAGGGCAGAAATTTGACAAACTGACTTGTTGGAAAGGTGGCATCCTATGACGTTGCCACGTTGAACGTCACTGAGCTCTTCAATAAGGCCATTCTACTGCCAGTGTTTGTCTATGGAGATTGCATGGCGGTGTGCTCAATTTTATATACACCTGTCAGCAACAGGTGTGGCTGAAATAGCAGAATCAACTAATTTGGAGGGGTGTCCACATACTTTTGTATATATAGTGTATTCAGAAAGTGTTCAGACCCCTTGACTTTTTCCATATTTTGTTACGTTACAGCCTTAGTCAAAAATTTATTAAGTAGTTTTTCCCCCCCTCATCAATCTACACACAATAACCCATAATGACAAAGCAAAAATAGATTTTTTGAAATGTTTGCAAATGTATTAAAAATAAAAAACGTAAATATCACATTTACATAAGTATTCAGACCCTTTACTCAGTACTTTGTTGAAGCAACTTTGGCAGCGATTACAGCCTCAAATCTTCTTGGCTATGACGCTACAAGCTTGGCACACCTGTATTTGGGGAGTTTCTCCCATTCTTCTCTGCAGATCCTCTCAAGCTCTGTCCGGTTGGATGGGGAGCGTTGCTGCACAGCTATTTTCAGGTCTCTCCAGAGATGTTCGATCGGGTTCAAGTCCGGGCTCTGGCTGGGCCACTCAAGGACATTCAGAGACTTGTCCCGAAGCCACTCCTGCATTGTGTTGGCAGCGTGCTTAGGGTCGTTTTCCTGTTGGAAGGTGAACCTTCGCCTCAGACTGAGGTCCTGAGCGCTCTGGAACAGGTTTTCATCAAGGGTTTCTCTGTAATTTGCTCCGTTCATTTTTCCCCTCGATCCTGACTAGTCTTCCAGTCCCAGCTGCTGAAAAACATCCCCACAGCAAGATGCTGCCACCACCATGCTTCACCATAGGGATGGTGCCAGGTTTCCTCCAGACGTAACGCTTGGAATTCAGGCCAAAGAGTTCAATCTTGGCTTCATCATACCAAAGAATCTTGTTTCTCATGTTCTTAGTCCTTTAGGTGCCTTTTGGCAAACTCCAAGCAGGCTGTCATGTGCCTTTTACTGAGGAGTGTCTGGCCACTCTACCATAAAGGGCTGATTGGTGGAGTTCTGGAAGGTTCTGGTTGTCCTTCTGGAAGGTTCTCCCATCTCCACAGAGGAACTCTGGAGCTCTGTCAGAGTGACCATCGTGTTCTTGGTCACCTCCCTTTTTTACCAAGGCCCTTCTCCCCCGATTGCTCAGTTTGGCCGGGCAGCCAGCTCTTGGAAGCGTGTTTTGGTGGTTCCAAACTTCTTCCAATTAAGATTAATGGTGGCCACTGTGTTCTTGGGGACCTTCAATGCTGCAGAAATGTTTTGGTACCCCTCCCCAGATCTGTGCCTCGACAAAATCCTGTCTCCTACACAATCCTGTCTCGGAGCTCTACGGAAAATTCCTTCAAACAAATGGCTTGGTTTTTGCTCTGACATGCACTGTCAACTGTGGGACCTTATGTAGACAGGTGTGTGCCTTTCCAAATCATGTCCAATCAATTTAATTTACCACAGGTGGACTCCAATCAAGGTGTAGAAACATCTCAAGGATGATCAATGGAACCATGATGCACCTGATTTCAATTTCGAGTCTATTAGTAAAGTGTCTGAATACTTATGTAAATATTTGCTAACATTACTAAAACCCTGTTTTTGCTTTGTCATTACGGAGTATTGTGTGTAGAATGATGAGGAACATTTGTTTTTAATCCATTTTAGAATAAGGGTGTAACATAACAAAATGTGGAAAAAGTCAAGGGGTCTGAATACTTTCCAAATGCACTGTATCTATTTTTTTAGCTAAACAGGTATGGCTCTGCCCCACCTGCCCTGAATGACGGGTCGACACTGCGTGTGTATCAAGAATGGTACACCACCCAAAGGACATCCAGCCAATTTGACACAACTGTGTGAAGCATTGGAGTCAACATAGGCCAGTATCCCTGTGGACCGCTTTTGACACCTTGTAGAGTGCATGCCCCAACGAATTAAGACTGTTCTGAGGGCAAAAGGGGGTGCAACTCAATATCAGGAAGGTGTTCCTAATGTTTTGTATACTTAGTGTTCATTTTCCCCATTCTACACTTGACAAGCAGTTTCCTTATTCCTTGGTACTGTGCTTATGCATGGTCATGACTGTGCGTAAATTTACGCACACTCTCAAGCAAACATTCATATTGATAAATCTCACACTTTGCGTGGAACTGATCCCACGCATGGTTTACAAACAGATTTCGGCCTACACATGACTGATAAATGAGGCCCCTGGACCTTACCATCCTGACGACCTTCTAACGATATCCGCAGTCGATAAAAGACAGTACTGTGCAGCCGTCTTCATTGACCTGGCCAAGGCTTTCGACCGCATTCTTATTGGCAGACTAAATAGCCTTGGTTTCTCAAATGACTGCCTTGCCTGGTTCACCAACTACTTCTCAGACAGAGTTCAATGTGTCAAATCGGAGGGCCTGTTGTCTGGACCTCTGGCAGTCTCTATGGGGGTGCCACAGGGTTCAATTCTCAGGCCGACTCTATTCTCTGTGTATATCAATGATGTTGCTCTTGTTGCTGGTGACTCTCAGATCCACCTCTACGCAGATGACACCATTTTGTATACATCTGGCCCTTCATTGGACACTGTGTTAACAAACCTCCAAACGAGCTTCAATGCCATACAACACTCCTTCCGTAACCTCCAACTGCTCTTAAACGCTAGTAAAACTAAATGCATGCTCTTCAATCGAACGCTGCTTGCACCCGCCCGCCCGACTAGAATCACTACTCTCGGCGAGTCTGACTTAGAATATGTGGACAACTACAAATACCTAGGTGTCTGGTTAGACCGTAAACTCTCCTTCCAGACTCACATTAAGCATCTCCAATCCAAAGTTAAATCTAGAATCGGCTTCCTATTTCGCAACAAAGCCTCCTTCACTCATGCTGCCAAACATGCCCTCGTAAAACTGACTATACCGATCCTTGACTTCGGTGATGTCATTTACAAAATAGCCTCCAACACTCTACTCAGCAAATTGGATGTAGTCTATCACAGTGCCATCCGTTTTGTCACCAAATACTACCCACCATTGTGACCTGTACGCTCTCGTTGGCTGGCCCTCACTACATATTCGTCGCCAAACCCACTGGCTCCAGGTCATCTATAAATCACTGCTAGGCAAATCCCCGCCTTATCTTAGCTCATTGGTCACCATAGCAACACCCACCCGTAGTATGCGCTCCAGCAGGTATATCTCACTGGTCATCCCCAAAGCCAACACCTCCTTTGGCCGCCATTCCTTCCAGTTCTCTGCTGCCAATGACTGGAACGAACTGCAAAAATCTCTGAAGCTGGAGACTCTTATCTCCTTCACTAACTTTAAGCATCAGTTGTCAGAGCAGCTTACCGATCACTGCACCTGTACACAGCCCATCTGTAATTAGCCCACCCAACTACCTCATCCCCATATTGTTATTTATTTTGCTCATTTGCACCCCAGTATCTCTATTTGCACATCATCTTCTGCACATCTATCATTCCAGTGTTAATACTAACTTGTAATTATTTTGCACTATGGCCTATTTATTGCCTTACCTCCATAACTTACTACATTTGCACACACTGTATATAGATTTTCTATTGAGTTATTCACTGTACGTTTTGTTCATCCCATATGTAACTCTGTGTTGTTGTTGTTTTTATCGCACTGCTTTGCTTTATCTTGGCCAGTTCGCAGTTGTAAATGAGAACTTGTTCTCAACTGGCTTACCTGGTTAAATAAAGGTGAAATAAAAATAAAATAAAATAACCCCGGCCAGGATGTCCTTGTCCCATTGCGCTCTAGTGACTGCTTGTGGTGGGCCAGGCGCATGCACGCTGACTTCAGTCAGATTGGTACTTCTGGGTTAAGCGAGCAGTGTGTAAAGTTGCAGTGCAGCTTGGCATGGTTGTGTTTCGGAGGACGCATGGCTCCTTACGGGAGTTGCAGCGATGGGACAAGACTGTAATGACCAATCTGATATCACGAAAAAGGGGTAAAAAGTACAACAACAAAAAAGTTGAGTAAGACTGTAAGATATTACTACATCATTTATGTACTCATAGACTGTTGCACCCGTATGATGACAAGATGGTACTGTCCAGAGCCATGTATTTAGAAAGTTGGCACATTAAGGGTCTGCATTATGATGCATTTACAGTGAGGGGAAAAAAGTATTTGATCCCCTGCTGATTTTGTACGTTTGCCCACTGACAAAGAAATGATCAGTCTATAATTTGAATGGTAGGTTTATTTGAACAGTGAGAGACAGAATAACAACAAAAAAATCCAGAAAAACATATGTCAAAAATGTTATAAATTGATTTGCATTTTAATGAGGGAAATAAGTATTTGACCCCTCTGCAAAACATGACTTAGTACTTGGTGGCAAAGCCCTTGTTGGCAATCACAGAGGTCAGATGTTTCTTGTAATAATAATAATAATATGCCATTTAGCAGACGCTTTTATCCAAAGCGACTTACAGTCATGCGTGCATACATTTTTTGTGTATGGGTGGTCCCGGGGATCGAACCCACTACCTTCGCGTTACAAGCGCCGTGCTCTACCAGCTGAGCTACAGAGGACCACCAGGTTTGCACACATCTCAGGAGGGATTTTGTCCCACTCCTCTTTGCAGATCTTCTCTAAGTCATTAAGGTTTCGAGGCTGATGTTTGGCAACTTGAACCTTCAGCTACCTCCACAGATTTTCTATGGAATTAAGGTCTGGAGACTGGCTAGGCCACTCCAGGACCTTAATGTGCTTCTTCTTGAGCCACTCCTTTGTTGCCTTGGCCGTGTGTTTTGGGTCATTGTCATGCTGGAATACCCATCCACGACCCATTTTCAATGCCCTGGCTGAGGGAAGGAGGTTCTCACCCAAGATTTGATGGTACATGGCCCCGTCCATCGTCCCTTTGATGCGGTGAAGTTGTCCTGTCCCCTTAGCAGAAAAACTCCCCCAAAGCATAATGTTTCCACCTCCATGTTCGACGGTGGGATGGTGTTCTTGGGGTCATAGGCAGCATTCCTCCTCCTCCAAACACGGCAAGTTGAGTTGATGCCAAAGAGCTCAATTTTGGTCTCATCTGACCACAACACTTTCACCCAGTTCTCCTCTGAATCATTCAGATGTTCATTGGCAAACTTCAGACGGCCCTGTATATGCGCTTTCTTGAGCAGGGGGACCTTGCGGGCGCTGCAGGATTTCAGTCCTTCACGGCGTAGTGTGTTACCAATTGTTTTCTTGGTTACTATGGTCCCAGCTGCCTTGAGATCATTGACAAGATCCTCCTGTGTAGTTCTGGGCTGATTCCTCACCGTTCTCATGATCATTGCAACTCCACGAGGTGAGACCTTGCATGGAGCCCCAGGCCGAGGGAGATTTACAGTTATTTTGTGTTTCTTCCATTTGCGAATAATCGCACCAACTGTTGTCACCTTCTCACCAAGCTGCTTGGCGACGGTCTTATAGTCAATTCCAGCCTTGTGTAGGTCTACAATCTTTTCCCTGACATCCTTGGAGAGCTCTTTGGTCTTGGCCATGGTGGAGAGTTTGGAATCTGATTGATTGATTGCTTCTGTGGACAGGTGTCTTTTATACAGGTAACAAACTGAGATTAGGAGCACTCCCTTTAAGAGTGTGCTCATAATCTCAGCTCGTTACCTGTATAAAAGACACCTGGGAGCCAGAAATCTTTCTGATTGAGAGGGGGTCAAATACTTATTTCCCTCATTAAAATGCAAATCAATTTATAACATTTTTGACATTCGTTTTTCTGGATTTTTTTGTTGTTATTCTGTCTCTCACTGTTCAAATAAACCTACCATTAAAAGTATAGACTGATCATTTCTTTGTCAGTGGGCAAATGTACAAAATCAGCAGGGGATCAAATACTTTTTTCCCTCACTGTATATACACACTCACTGTTATCCAGTTGGTTATAAACAAGTTTTTTCAAAATATAGATTACATGAATTGGAATTCTTAGCAGAAACTCTCTCACATTAAATACATTACATACTTTCAGTTCAAACAATCAATATATCAAATTGGAATATGCATGTTTTACAGAAAAGACATTACTGCAAATGAAAATAAAATGTTAAGAACATTTACTCTCTCTGTCCATTGAATGGGTCATATTTTATTGCTTTGATGTAATAATCATTTAAATTAAGTCAAATAGTAAAAAACCCATGTGTCCTTAATCCAGGTGTTTGAACCATAAGCCTATGGATGGTCATGGACCAGGAAAAAATACAATGCAGTTTAGTCACAATCATTTTCTAGGGTTGTTGTGGTGACATATTACCGCCACACTGGCAGTCATGAGTCATGACCGCAGTAAAATTCCATGTGACCTTTGAGTCACGGTAATCTCCTTTTGTGCACTCTGGAAACTCGCTAATGATCATCAGATTGCTCTATTGTCCCTCTAACCACTCTGACATCAATGCAAATACAATCGAAAATCACATCAAACACTTATCATCAAAACAGTATGTGCTTTTAAAACTCATCTCACTGTGATTGATATATTTGAAGAAAGAAGTTCAACAACAGGTTGAAACTGTGTGGAAAACATGGATGTGGATGTTGTTTCAAAACGTAAAGCCTAACACAACGAAATGGCCAGCGCTTTCTAAGGTGATGATTAATTCAAAAACACCCATACGCATATTAGAGCATATGCATACACAACAGGCCTATATATGAGCCCAAGCCTGAAAAAAACACTGAATTAAAATAATGATTGTGCCGTTATACAAAACATAGCCTACCACATATTATGCATGTCAGAAACATTTTTAAAAAACTGATTTAAGATGTCTTTGATACATAATTGGTATATCCTATAGAAATTCAATTAGCCAACAATTATAGATAATTTGTACTTGATTTTTGAATAGCCTAGTAGTAAGTTTTTTTTTTTTCATAATTAATAGGCTGACACATTACCTTTAGCTCCAGAATATCTCACCACCGTGCATTTCCATCTGTCAACAGGTTAATTAATTATCTTTCATTGTTAAAACATGTTACTATCATTGTTCCGAACAGATTTAACTTGGTTGGCCAAATTAAGCCCTGGGTAGCTGCTGGAACAGGGTTGGAGAGCCCATAGCATACAAAGTTTGGGCGGAATATCACCTGTCGCGCAGCATGAAGCTGCATGCTAGATTGTTTAGTGGTTGATGTGTGGAGTGAAATAATCCAGTAGCCTACCCTCATGAGATAAAAAAACAAACAGGCGGGAAAGCGGCCCCCCATTCGCTATTCCGAGTGCATACTGATGACATGTCTTTTCCGCCCTGTCCCTGCCCATTTGATAATGGGCCATTCTAAATCGAAAGTCATTTTACATATTAGTAAAGACAAGATTAAACTGAGGGTGAAAATATGATTGCTTGATGAGAGAACAGCATGTGCAGCCACAGGCAAGGAACAGAGCGGCAAGTCTTTTTTGCGACATTCTCAAATCATCAATAGCCTATAGTCGCATCATGCAGCCCATATATGTTTTGATTTCTAAGACATTCTTAGGTTTGTACCATATAACTCTATAGGACCTGTTTCAAATGATAACTTTTACACTCAACATAGCCACTTAATATGCGCACTAGCTCCGGAATAGGAAAAATAACCTATCTATTTTATTCGGCTAAGTTCAATTACATTCTTCTTACTATAAAATCATATATTATAAATTATTGACACGGGTCTTAAGCATATATTGTCTGCTAAATGACCAAGCCTATACAGCCTATGGTATGGCACATGGCCTACTGTATGTTATCTGGCCAACTCATATTCTGTTCTTCTGAAATGCATTTTCTTCATATCATAATGTTTATTTAGACCTTCCTAAAATAAATAATAGGTTTATTGTTATGTTGTATATTCAATTGATTTATTAGACTTTTTAAATGTAGATGTTCCAAAAGTGCACATCTGCTGCCTGTATGCTACTTGTATGAGTGGAGGCCTCCAGATGCTAAACATGTCTATGTTAATTAATGGTCAATTACAGTGAGACCAGGAGTCTTTTACATGACAATAACCGGCTGACAAAATTTCATGACTGCCACAGCCCTATTTGCCACCATATCCCTTGATTTTTACAAAACAATGAAAACATTTAAAATATATATACAAAATAAAAATGTTCTATATATTTGGACAAGCAGCTACAGATGTTGGACAAGCAACTACATATGTTGGACAAGTAGCTACATATGTTGGACAAGCAGCTATTCTACAGTGGTATAGAACTGACTGTTGTCTACATAATTTTTAGATATTGAAACACACGTTGCCATCACGCAATGGTTTCAGGTATATCTCATCTACTTAGACTTACTGTACCCTATCAAAAGGTTTTCTGCTTTTTCATAAAGACCCTTAGCTTCATTGTAGACAGCACTAGCTGCTTTCTCTGCTGCCTCCTGTACTGTCTCTGCCTCCTCTGCTGCAGTAGCTCCTACTATCCCTCCTCTTACCGCTCCTGCTGTTGCGGCGGTTCCAGCAACAACTCCTACAGCTATGCCTATCCCTGCTCCTATGCCTATCCCTGAACCCACTCCCATGGTCGCCCCTGTCTCTGCTTCAAGTGCTGGTCCTGCTACCTCCGCCACGACTGCTGGCCCTGTCATTGAAGCTGCTATCTGACTTTTGACTAAATTGAGCAATGGTTGTGTAGCGAGTGTGAGTGGTAGCATTATCAGCATTGACACCCCACGTAGAGCTCCTAACACTGCACCTGTTACAATCCCTGATAATTTGATCAGGAGCTTCTTTCTCGCTCTTTCTTTAGCCTGTTTTCTCATCTCTTCCTCTGACATCTGGCCTTTTAACTCCTTCCTAAGACTCTCCATCTCTGCTTGTATTAATCTCTCTGCCTCTTGGAGCATCTCGTTGGTGTAGCATCCTCCTCCGTTCTCTCTCACCATCTTCTCTATGGTGTTGAGTAGCTCTGCTACTTGGTACTGGTTGCTGTGCCGACCCTGCTGATTGGTGTTCCAGTATTTGTTGTCAATGACGTGACAGCGGCCTCCACATTTCTCCACAAGCTTGTTCAGTTCATAATTCTGTTGGACAAACTTCTCAATGGTCAAACCATTGAGTTCTTCACCATGAGTGAAGAGGACTGTGGCATATTTGAAGGCCTCTGGTGAAAAATATGTCTTGATTTTCGCTACAGCTTCTTTTTCGTGAACTGTATACCGTTCCACTTTCAGTACAATGAGAAAGGCATGCGGCCCCGGAGCACACTCTGTTATACATTTGATTATTTTAGGTTTCAGCTCCTCTTCAGTTATGTCAGTGTCAAAGAATCCAGGTGTGTCAATCAGGGTGATGTTTCTTCCTTTGATGTTCTTGGTCTGCGCTTCACATATTTGTGTTGCGGAGGTGGAGGAACTGTCTACGAGAAACACATCATCTTGTCCGAAGATGGTGTTTCCAGCACTGCTTTTACCTCCTCCTGTTTTCCCCAGCAGCACAATCCTGATGTCTATAGGGACGGTTCATAATTATAACTTGAAATGGATTAATCATATAGTAATAATGTATTTGATTTGAAGGTGGGGGTGAAATGTAACTCACCTTGCTCTGGTCGAGCACCCAATACGAACCCTCTGAGATGCAAAGCATTCTGGGCAGTCTGAAAAGCCTGTAGATTAGAACAAACAATACAACTGCAATGAAGGATTGTGACTGTTATTATTTAAAAAAAAAATGTAATTATGGATGTATGACAGTATTATTAAATGGCTTCGCTGAAACATATTGAATTTAAAGGATTTTTTTTGTAATGCATTGAGACCTTATTTCAAAGTCTCTCCTCACCTTGGTAGAATCTCTGTCAGTTGGATGGACGACAATGCGGACAAGGAAAGGGCTTCTGCTCGCTCGATTCTGTTCATACCTACGGATCTCTTCTAGCAGAACCTGCGCTGCCAGGTTGTGAGGGAACTGGAGAACCACACCAGTTCCAACTACAGGGAAGGCAATGGAACGGAGGCCCCGTTTCTCACAAGAGGTCAGGATTTTCCTCACACCCTGCCTCAGAGCCTGAGAGGGGACCAGAGGTTAAGGGTTAATGGAGGTTCAAAGGTCATAACACACACACAAGGGGACACACCTGTACTGCTGGTCCTTGGGGGTTATTGTCCCATAGTGCACAGCTGAGGAAGAAGACACAGCCAGAGCTGAGACCAGACATTCCCTCCACCAGGACGTTGTCACCAGGTGCAGTCTGTCCCCTTGATTGCCTCAGAAATGCTTTCATCAGCCCCGGTCCAGCTGCCTTCGACAAGACATTACCAACACGGGAGGAGAGAGGGTCACTACCAACCATGGGGGACACCAGGGCATCCACCTTCAGAGAGAGAGAGAGAGAGAGAGAGAGAGAGAGAGAGAGAGAGAGAGAGAGAGAGAGAGAGAGAGAGAGAGAGAGAGAGAGAGAGAGAGAGAGAGAGAGAGAGAGAGAGAGAGAGAGAGAGAGAGAGAGAGAGAGAGAGAGAGAGAGAGAGAGAGAGAGAGAAAAGAAAGAAAGAAAGAAAGAAAGAAAGAAAGAAAGAAAGAGAAAGAAAGAAAGAAAGAAAGAAAGAAAGAAAGAAAGAAGGAAAGAAAGAAAAAGGGAACATTGAGTCAGTATGAAGTGAACTGAAGTCAATGTTGTTGAATCAAGGCCATGGCCATGTCAGTGTGTCTCTCACTCACCTGCTGCTTCTCTATGGTTCCCTGGATGATCTCCAGCTGGACACAAACCTCTGGAGCCGCTGCTCCCCTGGTGGAGGCAGAAGTGGTGTCTCTCTGAGGAGCATGTGTAGTGGTAGTGTTGGTGGTGCTAGAATCTCCCTCCCAACCAGAAAACTCCCTCTTCCCCTGAAACAGCCTATCACAGGCCTCCTGCATGGCTTTCACTGCCTCTCCACTCACATCAATCAGAGTGACCTTGGTAAGGATGCGCTGTTCCCTCCCAAAGTCCCTCACTGCAGAGACTATGGCCTCAGAGCACACCTTCAGAGGAACGCCGAATATCCCTGAGCTGATGCAGGGCATGGCCAGGGTCTGAAGCTCCATGGTCTCTGTCAGATACAGGGCTGCCTTTACTGTTTTCTCCAGTAGAAGGCACTCATTCCCACCTACGCTGCCCCCTACTGGTCCCACCGCATGCAGCAGCATCTTACAAGGCAGATTCCCTCCTGTAGTCTCTACCACTGTACCTGTGGGTATTCTCCCTATCTGCCTAACCAGATCCCTGCTGGCCCGTTGTACCTCAGGCCCCCCAGCCCGGCTCAGAGCTGCAGCCACGCCCCCAGCATGATCCAGGTCCTCATTGGCTGCATTCACCAGCGCGTCCGCCCGTTCCTTGGTGATGTCACCTTGACGCACCACTACCTGCAGCCCCAGCCGGAGGCTATAGCTGGCGGCTGCGACCGTCTCCTCACGTCTTGATCCGGTGCCCGCTTCGCTGACTACGCCATCCTGATTCTGTTGATGGTGTCTCACGACTCTCACACTGGACCGGTCTATGAGAAAGGCCCCGATCTCCTCCCTCAGCTCCTGAACCTGCTTCAGGTGGCCCAGCAGCTGCACTCTACACCCAGGACCGTACCTGGCCACCACCCTGCACCTGCTCTGGTTCATCTCCTTCACCTTCTTCTCAAGCTTGGACCTCAGTTCAGCCGGGATGGCAGCACTGTTGGGCAAGTCGATCTTCTCCTCCCCAAACTCCCCCAACAGATCCTTCTCAGCCTGGTCCAGTTTTCCAGAGGAGAGGGCGAACAGACGGAGCTCTGTGTCCCCCAGCTCTACCTCCACCTGGCCTTCCAACCCCAGAAGGTTGCCCAGGGCCCCAGGCCCCCCATACTCCTCCCTCAGGAAGGACAGGAGGTTGAGGGACACCTCAGGCACTACCCTTTCTAGCACCAGAGACATTTTATCAGTAACCAACTGTCTGGCTGTCCGGACTTCATTTGCGTAGCCCTGCAGCACCAGCTGAGCTGAGTCAAGGCGTGTCAACCTCACCCGTGGAACAACCTCACCTAGATCCTTCTCTATCACTTCGCCTAGAAGACGGAGCTCGGCCTGTCCCAGATGACAGGTGATGCTGATCTTCTCCTGCTTCCCTGTGCTCAGACGATGGAGTACATGTTCTCCACCACCAAGTGAAGATGTCTCGACCGGGAGGGAGTGGTGATTCTAGAGTTGGAAAATAAGTAAGTAATTGCAGGGTAATTACACTGTGATAACTATTACAATACTTTATTATTATTACTTTTCTACTTAAGTAGGTTTATGGATTTATTATTGCTGGTCAACCGTCCAGCTGCTTCTGGGATATCTGTTGATTCTTAATTTTAGCGACTAGGTTGGTCTTTTTCATGTTTTTATTTAGTTAAAATGACTTTTCCCTCAATACTACAAAACCACACATTTATACCTCACAAACTGGCAAACATTCAAGTGTGGGCTAACAGTACAAATACAACAACAGTGCATTGACGTCTGTGTATTCTGACCTCATGTTAGGGAAAATAAATGTATTCTCTAACAGGTTATGTGACTCAGCCTGTACTCTATACTGTAGTTGTGTCTGTATAGTCGGGCCTCACCGCCTGACTGCTTAC
This sequence comes from Coregonus clupeaformis, assembly GCF_020615455.1. NCBI lineage: Eukaryota > Metazoa > Chordata > Actinopteri > Salmoniformes > Salmonidae > Coregonus > Coregonus clupeaformis. Next base: position 893,774 of record NW_025533494.1, on the reverse strand, counting down.
TGGGGTGGTTGTCTCCAGGCTGCCTCTCAGAGTGAGGGAGAGAGGTCCTCCAGGCATCTCCAACACATGATTAGGTTTCTGAAGTACCCTCTCCTGGACTGAAAGAGTTACAGAGTCATAATGAGTTGTTGTCATGTAGTAGTACTAGTAATAACAATAACAACAACAACAATAATAATACTAATATTAATAATAATATGTTTTACTATTTATTAAGCCTTTTGCATTCAGTCCAGGACTTGAAGTGTTAAAGGCATAGGTTACATAAACAGCATAAACAGTATAGAATTGCGAGATTAAAATAAATAAATATCTAAAACAATTTGCACCCACACATTCAGACAAAGTCAGACACCTACGGCATAAACTAGAGGAGTTGTGCTATAATCTCTAAAGTAATATACTGTATTTACATCTATAAAGTTCTTTTAAAAAGGCACTCCAAATATCTGATCACTTGGCCTAAACATTTTCATACGTTTCCGGTAAATAAACGCGATCCTGTAAACTTTGTCACCAACTGATTCTACTGGTCCACAATCTTTAAAATTACTTTTTTTAAATCTTATTTCTCTGTGATGGGTCCAGAGTCTGGCACTCGAAGAAAACAGGGTATTTGAAAAAGTCCATATTATAAAGTAGCCTGGCTATTATTTGTTGTTTAACCTAATAGAAAGAGCAAGTCAGTCGATCGAGGAGAATAAGTAGACTACACTGCTGCCACCATACGCCCATGCAGGAGCGAAAACATACACATGCGCTTGGGCATGTCAAAGGAAGGCCAAAAAGATCATCAAGGACATCGACCAACCGAGCAACTGCCTGTTCACCCCGCTATCATCCAGAAGGCGAGGTCAGTACAGGTGCATCAAAGCTGGGACCGAGAGAATGAAAAACAGCTTCTATCTCAAGGCCATCAGACTGTTAAATAGCCATCACTAGCACATTAGAGGCTGCTACTGCCATTTTAAGAAATGAACACTAGTCACTTTAATAATGTATACATATCTTGCACTACTCATCTCATATGTATATACCGTATTCTATTCTATAATATAATATTCTACTGTATCTTAGTCCATGCCGCTCTGTTATTGCTTGTCCATATATGTGTGGTCCTCTGTAGCTCAGCTGGTAGAGCACGGCGCTTGTAACGCCAAGGTAGTGGGTTCGATCCCAGGGACCACCCATACACAAAAAATGTATGCACGCATGACTGTAAGTCGCTTTGGATAAAAGCGTCTGCTAAATGGCATATTATTTTATTTATATATGTACAGTGGGTGAAAAAAAGCATTTAGTCAGCCACCAATTGTGCAAGTTCTCCCACTTAAAAAGATGAGAGAGGCCTGTAATTTTCATCATAGGTACACGTCAACTATGACAGACAAATTGAGAAAAGAAATCCAGAAAATCACATTGTAGGATTTTTAATGAATTGATTTGCAAATTATGGTGGAAAATAAGTATTTGGTCACCTACAAACAAGCAAGATTTCTGGCTCTCACAGACCTGTAACTTCTTCTTTAAGAGGCTCCTCTGTCCTCCACTCGTTACCTGTATTAATGGCACCTGTTTGAACTTGTTATCAGTATAAAAGACACCTGTCCACAACCTCAAACAGTCACACTCCATTCTCATTTTGTCTGTCATAGTTGACGTGTACCTTTGATGAAAATTACAGGCCTCTCTAATCTTTTTAAGTGGGAGAACATGCACAATTGGTGGCTGACTAAATACTTTTTTTCCCCACTGTATATATATTCTTAAATTCCATTCCTTACTAGATTTGTGTGTATTGGGTATATGTTGTGAAATTGTTAGATATTACTGCACTGTCGGAGCTAGAAGCTAACATCTGCTAAAAATGTGTATGTGACAAATACAATTAGATTTTATTTATATTCTTTGATCAGATTTACATAACTTGATGAACTATAGAGATGGTCCTCCCTGGCCTTGAGTTGGCCCCAAAATAGTTGTCTATGATTGGTTCAGATTTAGTCCATCCGGACCGTCTCCAAAATCAATTTCTGTGGACAGGCGGTGCTCATTGAGGGGATTTTATTAATCTGACCTGGGCCCCCAGGTAGGCATGTTTTGCACCAGGTGAAAGTTGTTTGCATTCGTTTTGGAAACGGGCTGCCTCCCGGGCATGAGCCAGGTGCCCCATTCAAAGGCCACAGCGAAGTCGGCTCAAAACAAAAGTGATGCGATTAAGCACATGGGGTAATAAGTAGGATTCTGTGCTTTTATCTGCTTTCCCAATGAAAACTGGTTTGAAAATTCAAACACATATTTTATGGAAAAGAGATGTACATTTCTGGATAATGCACCCAGCAGCTCAGCATAATCGAATCCGTCCAATGGTAGAGAGGTAGGCTTCACGCAGTGACGCTGCTCCACTCACACTGTTGAGCTCAGGTCAGAACCATGCAAAAACTGTGTTTACCATATACTGTAGCGTGTATCCCCTTTACCTTCTCTCTCTCAGAGCATAGATATAAATGGCCAAATGATTGCAGGTTTTCATAAGGGTTATCACTTAATACAAATAAAAATCTACAATTGGAAATAAATCATGGGATGTGTTGTCAAAATAAGAGCATAGCCTACAGTGAGAAAGCCCGCAATTTGGGCACCAGGAGACAAAAATAAAATGGAGTCGCTGGAAGCCTCTTCCAGATAGCAAATAATCGGAAGGTTTTGCTCATGTGCGAGATTCTCAACTTTATGCACAGGCCGTGTCCGAAATCTGGCTTGCCTACTACTGACTTAGACTGCATACTGTGTACTAATCATACTAATCAAGCATACTATTTAGAACGTACTGTTTAGTACAAACTAATACAGTAGGCTAAGCATATCGTTGATTTCCGCCATTCGATAATTTTGGTACTGTGCATCCGCTGATTGTTGAGTTGCGGCTGTCAGTGAAAAGCATCCAAAATAGTCCTAGGCCTATTGCAGTATTTCAAAATATAATCGCGGTTAAAACACAAAAGAGAAAGGAGACAAAGAAAAAACTATTTTATGTCTTTAGTTATCAAAATTCTCACCTCCCAATACTGAGAGAACAGTAGGCCTAGCCTAGCCAGTCTTGGCACTAGCGGAGAGTATCGGACATATTCTCGGGGAGTGCTCACATTCACTATCTTCATCATTGGATGAGTCAGCGCTAGTGGAACGTTTTTTTTCCCTCCTCCAGGCCAGATGGATGTCATACTGTACAATATGTGTCTCCCCTTTTCATAGGCCTAGATTAGATGGTTGCATTCAAGATGAGGTCGTTATTATTGGTCTTTGTCAGTGTAAGCAGAGTATTATTTGTGTGGTATTAAAGTAACTTTCCAGTGAAAATCTCACTTTTAAAAGTTTATATTCTGTTCACCCATAGCCAAATAATGTTGTTGACTCATCCTATACTCATCTGACATGCATCACCTAACTGTGATTGCCCCCAGGTGTGTTTCGTGTTTCCCTGTGCCAGCAGTTCTCTTTTACACGTGTATAGGTTGGCGTGCTTGGGGAAGATGAGGGAGTTGAAAGTGTCTATACGTAGTCCAAATTCCAGTGTGGCAGCTTGGTTGCCTAATCTTAACTATGTGCTGTTCAGCCAATCTTCTCTCCTTCTCCCTGTGGCACACCTCCCTCAACAATGCACTTTGTTTGTGTGCTCTTGTTATATCAAGCTAATAATGGTGCTAGAATGACTCTGTGAGTGACAGCTGCGAAGATTGTGTCATATTTAAGCAATAAGGCCCGGGGGGTGTGGTATATGGCCAATATACCACGGCTAAGGGCTGTTCTTATGCACGACACAAAAAGGAGCTGTGGTATATTGGCCATATATCACAAACCCCCGAAGTGCCTTATTCCTATTATAAACTGGTTAACAACTTCATCAGAGCAGTAAAAATAAATGTTTTGTCATACCCCTGGTATACGGTCTGATATACCATGGCTGTCAGCCAATCAGCATTCAGGGCTCGAACCACCCAGTTTATAATTAAATGAGCAGTGCTCCAATGTTGATTATTAGGCTGTGTGTGACCATACAATTCTATTTAATATACAAACTGTAACTGCTGCTGCAGAAAATAAAATGATTTCTATTAGCAACTTAATTATCTGCTTGTTATTTCCTGTTGATAAAGAAGCTGTGTTATTATAGATTGTTAATATAGTGTTTGGTAATTATCAGATGACCTCACCTCTATAAAAAAGGTGGCGTAGATCAGCTACTTACTCAGAGCTATACTCGTATTTGTGGCCAAAGCGTAAATTGAAGAACAAACACGTCATAAACACCACCTCATAGAGGATGAGCTCTGTGTCCTCCAGCTCTACCTCAACCTGGCCTTCCAACGCCAGCAGGCTGCCTAAGTTCCCATACTCTTCCCTGAGAAAGGACAGGAGGTGGAGGGACACCTCAGGCACTACCCACTCCCGGCGCTCCAGCACCAAAGCAGTCTTTTCTGTGACCCATTCTCTGGCTGTTCGGTCGGACTTCACTTGCGGAGCCCTCCAGCACCAACTGAGCTGAGTCACCGCGCGTCAACCTCACCCCTGGCACAACCTCACCTAGATCCTTCTCCATCACTTCCCCTAGAAGACGGAGCTCGGCCTTTCCCAAACGACAGGTGGTGTTGAACTTCTCCCGCTTCCCTGTGCTCAGACGATGAAGTACATGTTCTCCACCACCAGGTGAAGATGTCTCGACCGGGAGGGAGTGACTCTAGAGTTGGAAAACAAGTGAGTCATTGCAGGATAATTCCACTGTAAAAAATGATTACAATATTGTATTACTTTTCTATTTATTATTGCAGGTCAACCGTACAGCTGCTTCTGGGATATCTGATGATTCTCCATTGTAGCAGGGTGGTATTTTTCAGTTTACTTTAAGATGGTTCGATTTAGTTAGAATGACTTTTCCCTCAATATTACAAAACTACACATTTATACCTCACAAACTTGCAAACATCCCAGTGTGGGCTAACAGTGCAAACACAACAGTGCATTGACGTCATATGAACATAGATTGTTATCTAACATGGTGATATGTGACTCACTGTGTAGGCGTGTCTGTTTAGTCTGGCCTCACCTCCTGACTGCTGACTGGAGAGGTTGTTGTGGGTGGAGGCTCCAGGCTGCCTCTCAGAGTGAGGGAAAGAGGTCCCCCAGGCATCTCCAACACATGATTAGGTTTCTGAAGTACCCTCTCCTGTACTGAAAGAGTTACAGAGTCATAATAAGTTGTTGTTGTCATGTAGTAGTAGTAGTAGTAATATCAATACCAACAATAATAATCATAATAATACGTTTTACTATTTATTAAGCCTTTGCATTTAGTACAGGACTTAAAGAGTTAAAGGCATATGCTACATAGGCTAGAGGAGTTGTGCTATAACATATTAAGTAATATAATGTGTGTACAGTATATCTAAAAGTTATTAATTAATCTTAAAAGTTATTACAACAACATGCTTCTTCATTTTTAGATTGCTAAAGTCCTGTAGAGTTAATCAATATAATGAAAAGCCAAAGAAATGCATTTGTGCATGTCTGTCTGAATAAGCAGTATGAAAATGTATGCACTCACTAACTGTAAGTCGCTCTGGATAAGAGCGTCTGCTAAATGACGTAAATGTAAAAAATAAGCGTAGCCTGGCTATGTGAAAGTGAAACTTAAGCATATACCAGATCTATTTGTTGCATATGTCTAAAAAACATTCGGATTCAACAAATCCTCCAACAAAGTTTAAATATTATTGTTTTACCCAAGTGTAGGCCTATTCAAATAATAAATATGAATCAAGTAGAATAAAACATATATTGAAAAACAAACTTTCACTTATGAACCGACTTTTGGCAAGACTATATGGTAGAAAGGCACTCCATATTCAATCACCTAGCCTACGCATTTTCGTACCTGTCTGGTAAATAAATGCGATCTTGTAAACGTTGTCACCAACTGATTCTACTGGTCCACAATCTCCGCCACCGGATTTACGGCGAATTTCAAAGTACTTTTTTATCTTCTTTCTCTGAGATGCGTCCAGAGTCTGGCACTCGAAAAAAACTGGGTATTTGAAAACGTCCATATTATAAATTAGCCTGGCTTTTATTTGTCGTTTATCCTAATAGAATGAGCAAGTCAGTCGATCGAGGAGAACAAGTACACTACACTGCTGCCACTATAAACCCTTACACGCACGGATTCCTATTTTTGATCAGATGTACTTGATGAATTTATGAGATGGTCCGCCCTGGCCTTGAGTTGTCCCAAAAATAGTCGTCTATTATTGGTTCAGATTTAGTCCGTCCAGACCATCCCCAAATCAACTTCTGTGGATTTGCGGAACTCTTGAGGGGATTCGGTTAATCTGTCCCGGGCGCCCAGGTAGGCGTGTTTTGCAGCGGGTGCGAGTTGATTGTCCATACGTAAATTGTTAGGATCGTAAGAAAAGCCATGCGTGAAACGTAACCTGTTAAATTAGGTCTGTAAACGGACAGACCCTATGTTACGACTATGAATGAACATTTGCACGTACAATTCTTACTTTACGTCTCCCTTTACTCGGTTACTGATCGTTTTATACGTACAAACTTTTGTCAGGAATGTGGCATCAGCAAAAGACATGAACCGAAGTTAGCTTGTCACTCAAGCAACTCTAGACCAGACGTTAGAGTTGCTTTGCAGCTTCCGGTTTCATTTCCAAAATAAAAGTATTGAGCTTGTTTTACAACGGCATCGAAGTTATACCAGTAGATGGCGTAGTATTGGCCTGGGCCTTCAGCAAATGACTTGTGTGAGAATGAATCTAAAGACACAGAAGAGCCTTGTCTAGAATAACCGCCTGAGCTGCAAAATATAAAGTAAATATTATTTATGCTAGACCTATTCCACTATGCCATGCTGTTGTATGTTATTTAATGGCCATATAATTACATACTTTATTTTTATAGCCGCATGGTGATCATGTAACCTAATGAATCACACCTTTTCCAGTATTTGGGAGCACGGACTGTAGGACTTATATTAGGCGTTTTGACTGTTGTATTTGCGAATTCCACTCTGTATGTAGGCTTGTTATAGCCATTTGCATTTCACAACCCCATCACGCAGAGGCTATATCCATATCAAAAAATTAGACAAAACAAAATATTGATTAAGTCTTGGCTATAACCTGTCCTGAGCGTAATAGCCAAGGGGTCCCAACTGGTCAAGACTGTCTATAGCCTATTCTGATTGCCAGATCTGTTTTCCCTATCAGCCACTGCACATGCTTCTTCAACTATTTTGTAGAACATTTATTTAGAGGCTATATTTAGAGTCCTGTGAGCTAGGGTCTCTTTTAAAGTGGCCTATAATAAAAACAGTTATTAAAAACAAATAGAGTTCTAAAATTATTCCGCAAGACACCAGTACCCAAAATTATATCCTAAATAGCAATGCCTACAAATTGAAGGCCTATTTTTTTTATTTGGATAGGCCTACATTAAACATTGAATTATTAAAGTAATAGGCTAAAGAACTTTGGAGATTTTAGATCATTTTGAATACAAATCAAATCAAATCAAATTTTATTGGCCACATGCGCCGAATACAACAGGTGCAGACATTACAGTGAAATGCTTACTTACAGCCCTTAACCAACAGTGCATTTATTTTTAATAAAAAAGTCAAATAAAACAACAACAAAAAAGTGTTGAGAAAAAAGAGCAGAAGTAAAATAAAATAACAGTAGGGAGGCTATATATACAGGGGGGTACCGGTGCAGAGTCAATGTGCTGGGGCACCGGCTAGTTGAGGTAGTTGAAGTAATATGTACATGTGGGTAGAGTTAAAGTGACTATGCATAAATAATTAACAGAGTAGCAGCAGCGTAAAAAGATGGGGTGGGGGGGCAGTGCAAATAGTCCGGGTAGCCATGATTAGCTGTTCAGGAGTCATATGGCTTGGGGGTAGAAGCTGTTGAGAAGTCTTTTGGACCTAGACTTGGCACTCCGGTACCGCTTGCCGTGCGGTAGCAGAGAGAACAGTCTATGACTAGGGTGGCTGGAGTCTTTGACAATTTTGAGGGCCTTCCTCTAAATAAAAATAAAAATAAATATGCCATTTAGCAGACGCTTTTATCCAAAGCGACTTAAAGTCATGCATGCATACATTTTTGTGTATGGGTGGTCCCGGGGATCGAACCCACTACCTTAGCGTTACAAGCGCCGTGCTCTACCAGCTGAGCTACAGAGGACCACTTCCTCTGACACCGCCTGGTATAGAGGTCCTGGATGGCAGGAAGCTTGGCCCCAGTGATGTACTGGGCCGTACGCACTACCCTCTGTAGTGCCTTGCGGTCGGAGGCCAAGCAGTTGCCATATCAGGCGGTGATGCAACCAGTCAGGATGCTCTCGATGGTGCAGCTGTAGAATTTTTTGAAGATCTGAGGACCCATGCCGAATCTTTTCAGTCTCCTGAGGGGGAATAGGCTTTGTCGTGCCCTCTTCACGACTGTCTTGGTGTGTTTGGACCATGATAGTTTGTTGGTGATGTGGATTTATGCCAGACTTAACCTACGTCTAACCTCTCCCTTGTTCATTTCAAAGTCCATATGTTCATGACCCGATTCATATAAATCATGTCAAATTATTTTGAGTGAGGAAATACATTTCTAAATATTCTATAAAAACATTATGTTGAGTGGCAAAGTCTCCAGTGGTCATACATAATTCATAGATTCACCAAACATCTATTATTATTATTATATGTGTCATGGGGATGTCCACGTTACCCAGAGATATGCCCATGCTGTAGAGATACACCTAGCGGACTGAAACTAAACTGTTGTAGGAATAATACAGCTATTGCTATCTAGACTTGCGCTGGCTGTCACGTTCGTTTAATGACGGGACAGACCAAGGCGCAGCATGATATACGTACATGTTTATTAACGTAATAAACACTCGCCAAAACAATAAACGAAACGAAACGTGAAGTCCAAGGTAGCACACACAACATACCTTACAAGGAACAAGATCCCACCACTCAATAGTGCCAATAGGCTGCCTAAGTATGGTCCCCAATCAGAGACAACGAGCGACAGCTGCCTCTTATTGGGAACCACACCGGCCAACATAGATGTACACCTACTAGAAAAACAACATAGAACATACCCAACAAAAGAATATACACACCCTGACTCAACATATAAGAGTCCCCTGAGTCAGGGCGTGACACTGGCAAACAAATCCATTATATTAGCTACCTAAATGTGAAGTAAACTCAACTCAGGAGTAATAGAGAATGGAGACTTTTAACTTGAAAACGTGCCCGATACCTTTTTCCAGTTTCCCTGACTTCCGTTTTTTTTATACTGTGTTATGCTTGTTCAGTGTACGTATTTTTTGTTGGTGAGATGAAACTGACAAAACTTTGAAAGGTATTATTGTACATATGAATTGCAACACAAATTTGTTCTAGCCTATAATGTTAGTCCGTAACCATAACATGATGTTTGTATGTTCACAGATGAAATTTCACATTTACGTTTCATTTTTCACTTATGGATTTTCTTACGATCCTAACAATTTACGTATGGCTTTTCTTACGATCCTAACGATACGTACGTTCAACCTTTTGGCAGCTATCTGGCTCCATACTCCACTCACACTGTTGTGAGAACCATGAATGCAATTTTTGACCATATACTGTAATGTGTATGTTTAGTCTTACGGCTCAGAACCTACAACATACATTAAAAGATTAGATTCTTTGAATGGGTAAAGCCCAAATCAAACGAAACGTGTAATTTACACACGTGAACGGATGTGTATACACTGGAATTAGCATCAACAGCGTCATGAACTTCAAATCTACTGGAAGCAATGCTGGTAAAGTGAGCGGATACATTGCCAGACTGTTTGTGCATTGTTATGTCTGGAATTGCGACATGTATAGTTAAGTGTCTATTTAAATAGTTAAGTATCTATTTAGTGTTTTTAAGTTTAGCTGACAGTGCCAATAATACATATTTGAAATACATTATTTACATTTGCATATTGTATTATTAGTATTGAGACTCGAAATTGAGTTCAGGTGCATCCTGTTTCCATTGATCATTCTTGAGATGTTTCTACAACTTGATTGGAGTCCACCTGTGGTAAATTCAATGGATTGGATATGATTTGGAAAGGCACACCTGTTTATATAAGGTCCCACAGTTGACAGTGCATGTCGGAGCTAAAAACCAAGCCATGAAGTCGAAGGAATTGTCTGTAGAGCTCCAAGACAGGATTGTGTAGAGGCACAGATCTGGGAAAAGGTACCTAAACATTTCTGCAGCATTGAAGGTCCCCAAGAACACAGTGGCCTCCGTCATTCTTAAATTGAAGTTTAGAACCACCAAGACTCTTCCTAGAGCTGGCCGCCCAGCCAAACTGAGCAATCGGGGGGGAAGGGCCTTGGTCAATGAGGTGACCAAGATCCCGATGGTAACTCTGACAGCACTCCAGAGTTGTTCTGTGGAGATGGGAGAACCTTCCAGAAGGACAACCATCTCTGCAGCACTCCACCAATCAGGCCTTTACGGTAGAGAGGCCAGACAGAAGCCACTCCTCTGTAAAAGGCACATGACAGCCTACTTGGAGTTTGCCAAAAGGCACCTAAAGGACTCTCAGACCATGAGAAACAAGATTCACTGGTCTGATGAAACCAAGATAGAATTATTTGGCCTGAATGCCAAGCATCACGTCTGGAGGAAACCTGGCACCATCCCTGCGGTGAAGCATGGTGGTGGCAGCATCATGCTGTGGGGATGTTTTTCAGCGGCAGGGATTGGGGGACTAGTCAGGATCGAGGGAAAGATGAACGGAGGAAAGAACAGAAAGATCCTTGATGAAATCCTAAGCACACAGCCAAGACAACACAGGAGTGGCTTCGGGACAAGTCTCTGAATGTCCTTGAGTGGCCAAGCCAGAGCCCGGACTTGAACCCGATCAAACATCCCTGGAGAGACCTGAAAATAGCTGTGCAGCGACGCTCCCCATCCAACCTGACAGAGCTTGAGAGGATCTGCAGAGAAGAATGGGAGAAACTCCCCAAATACAGGTGTGCCACGCTTATAGCGTCATACCCAAGAAGACTCGAGGCTGTAATCACTGCCGAAGGTGCTTCAACAAAGTACTGAGTAAAGGATCTGAATACTTATGCAAATGTGATATTTCCGTTTTGATTTTTTTTATACATTTGCTAAGATTTCAAATAAACTGTTTTTGCTTTGACATTATGGGGTTTTGTGTGTAGATTGATGAGGAAAAAATTAACATTTAATCCGTTTGAGAATAAGGCTAATGTAACAAAATATGGAAAAAGTCAAGGGGTCTGAATACTTTCCGAATGCACTGTACATTTTACGGACACAGTATATTTTATCTTGTTGTTTTTAGTCCCACCCTTCAGCTTAATCCAACCCCTCCCATCTATCTCTTAACACCATCCTGTTTTTATTTCTATTTGCCATATAGTTTTCAACTGTGCTGTGATGTTTCACAAAAGTTCTGAACCTTTCTAGTATCATAGTTTCTACAGATTGTAAATCAAAGATACACATTTTTGCTAAAAGTATTATTATATTATTGATCGAATGACTTTGACTTTTCAAATCACTCAGCAGTGCTATTTGCAGAGTTAGCTCCAGGTAAATGTTGCAATTCTTCAGCCAACCTGTGAACAAAAACAAGCTACAAATGGACAGTACCAAAACAAATGATCTAATGATTCTGTCTCTTTGCAGCACAATCTGCAGAGCTGGGATGGTTGTATGTATTGGTTGCAAGAATTTTGTACAATAATTTAAATAGAACAATTCTTAAGTTTTGAATCTGGCGTTGTGTATCAGTTCATAAACCATGTGCCATGGAATCGGTACATCGAAAATCTCTTCCTAAGTATTTTGCAATCAAATGGCACAGCTGTCAATTTTTAGGTTTGTAAATTAAACTGGTATACTTTTTTATTTATCACAATTTTAACACATTTTGGTCTTTAATGCAGGGCGACAGACAAGTTCCTTACTTTTTCCCCCTTCCACTTGCCTCTTCCATTTTTGCGGTAATGCTGCAATTAGTTATTTTTTTTTAGCTACCCCAAATTACAACTATCTGAAAGCCATTCCTCCAATAAGCCACGCATCCAATCTGATATGCTGCCACTTCTACAATATATTATTAACCTCTTAAGGATGAGACCCTTTTTTTCAATTTTCGCCTAAAATGACATACCCAAATCTAACTGCCTGTAGCTCATGACTTGAAGAAAGGATATGCATATTCTTTATACCATTTGAAACTAAACACTTTGAAGTTGTGGAAATGTGAAATTAATGTAGGAGAATATAACACATTAGATATAGTAAAAGATAATACAAACCAAAAACATGCGTTTTCTATTATCTTTTCTGTTCCATCATCTTTGAAATCCAAGAGAAAGGTCACAATATAATATTGCAGTTTAAGCGCAATTTAGATTCTGGCCACAAATGGAAGCAGTGTGTGTGCAATGTTTCAGAATGATCCAGTGAAGCATTGCAATACTGGACTGTTTTGTATCAACTCTGCCCAAATGTGCCGAATTGGTCATCAATTGATACATTTTCAAGTACATAACTATAGAGAACATACACAAATGATATGGTTATACAAAATGTAAGTTTACACACTCCCAGGAATGTCATACATGATGGATCATTAGCTTATACACTAACTTTCACACATCTAAATGGCCGGGCAGGGTGGGTGTGGAGCCAGAGACAGCAGGGGTTCAAAGTGTAGAACCCAGTTCCTACAACAAAACTATGCTACATTTTATCTCTGGGACCCTTACGATGACAAATAAGAGAAAGATTACGGAATGTAAGTACATTATTTACCTTCAGAGGTGAATGTATCAAACCAGTTGCCGTGATAAGATTTTGTTGTTGTGCACTCTCCTCAAACATTAGCATGGTATTTTTTCACTGTAATAGCTACTGTAAATTGGACCGTGCAATTCCATTAACAAGAATTGAAGCTTTCTGCCCATATAAGACATGTCCATTTCCTGGAAAATTTGCTGTTACTTACAACAGTCATTCTAATCACATTAATCACATTAGCGTATGTTAGCTCAACCGTCCCATATACGGAACACCGATCCCATAGAGGTTCAAAAGGTTCAAAGTTGAACCCCTCCCATCACAAAAAGGTTCCGGTTTGAACCTTTACACAAGGGTTCCTCGAAGACCCTTTTCAGAGGGGTTCCTCAAGAAACTGTCATGACTGTCCACGAGAATCCAAATAGATCAGGTTTGCAATTAACAACTTCAATCAGACCCCCTCTGGAAGGAAAGAACTAAGGGGGGGTTTAACAGCTCACGCATGGTCATAAATCAAGGGAAGAAGATCTCTCTCTCCCTTCTCAAGATTCCCCATAGGAATGTTCTTTGTTTAACAGACTCTCCAGCTGAAACTTTAACACGTTCAAAAGAGAATACTGGAACATTATTTCTAACATAGAACGTGGGAAATGGTCATAGGCAATCTATAGAACACTAATGTCTTATTGTTTGTTATTTTGTGATGTCATTAAAAATGTTTTAAAGGAAATACTGTAACTTGGAAAGTATAACCACTATATGTACGAAGTGTCCATACTATGCGTTGTGCATGTAATATGAAAAATGATTAAAGTATTTTTGTTAAGAGAGGGATGTGATTTAATAAGCTATAAGAGATAATTGTTTTCCATAAACTTTGCACAGGAAGTAGTCACCTCCCAAAGTGAGGTCAGAGAGCATGTCAGCCTGACGGAACCGCCCCTTTTCGAGCAGAGTCTGTAAATGGTGGGTTAAGAATTAACATATTAGATCAGAAAAGCATAAAGCGGCCGCTACACGTTTAAAATAATTGGAACTCTGAATTGCAACACAAGGTGGAGAAGGAAAACTCACTTCCAGGACAATCACTGGTACGGCTGATTAGCTGTCCTAAGTAAAGTATCTATGAAAGTGAATTTAAGTAGGCCCATCCTATTACTCTGCTCAAACCATCCTTTTACGCTATGCCCATCACCCCACTGGGAATCATCAATACGGCTGGCTAGCCTATCTTCAAAGAAACATCTTCAAGAGTGAATGGAAGGAAAATCAACTATAGTTCTGTTCAGGACTACAAGACAAGTCATCGGAGACCGGACAACTACGAAGAAGAGAACAACAGTAGAAGACTCGTTGGAACCTTTTAGACAATCAAAGACTTACAAGCGGGCAGCGAGAAGGCCCAACTCCCTTTCCAGGGCGGTACAGTCCACCGAGAGAGATACACGGCGAACCAGGCATTTCACATAAATACATTCATGAATTCTTACTGAATGAGGGCGGAGGTTTGTGTGCAAAGTATATGGTTACTATAGAGGAGAGTAGTTTTACGAATGTGGCAATGTTAAGTGTCTCTAACCTCTTCCTCTTTTCTTTAACATGCATCAATGTTGTTGTCATTCCGCTAGGGAACTGTTGTAGCGGGTGATGATGGACGGAGTCAGACGCAGGAGAGGAAATCACGGAATAAATGGTTTAATCAATAAACAGAGGTAAGCAGCAATGCGTAATACACACTAGTGTGGACAAACGGCGCACTGGGGAAAATAAGGCAGACGGGTGAATAACCCAGCGATACACAATAGAAATTAGCTCCACCGAGCTATAATCTCCTCTACAATAAACAATCACACACAAAGACAAGGGGGCAGAGGGAACACTGATACAGGTACTGATGAGGGGATATGAACCAGGTGTTTGTAATAAACAAGACAAAACAAATGGAATGATGAGATGAGGAGCGGCAGTGTCTAGAAGGCCGGTGACGACGAACGCCGAAGCCTGCCCGAACAAGGAGAGGGGGCAGCTTCGGAGGAAGTTGTGACAGTATCCCCCCCTTGACACGCAGCTGCAGCAGCGCGCAGACACCGGCCTCGGTGATGGCCAGGATGACGCAGAGCAGGGCGAGCAGGATGGCGACGGTGGAAATTCCGCAACAGGGAGAGATCGAGGATATCCCTCACCCGGGACCCAGCACCGCTCCTCCAGACCGTACACCTCCCACTCCATGAGGTACTGAAGGCCCCCCACCGACACCTCGAATCCAGGTAGGAATGGACGGAGTACGCCGGGGGGGCAGAGGGACCTCCCGCATCTCAGACTCCTTGAGCGGACCAGCCACCACCGGCCTGAGGAGAGACACATGGAACGAGGGGTTACTATGGTAATCTGGAAGGAGCAGTAACCTATAGGTAACCTCGTTTATTCTCTTCAGGACTTTGAACAGCCCCACAAGCCATGGGCTCAGCTTCCGGCAGGGCAGGCGGAGGGGCAGATTCCAGGTCGAGAGCCAGACCCGATCACCCGGTACAAAGACTGGGGTCTCACTGCGGTGGCGGTCAGCGTTGGCCTTCTGGCGATGCACGGTGCGCTGGAGGTGGACGTGAGCAGCGTTCTACGTCTCTTCCGCACGCCAAAACCAGTCATCCACCACAGGAGCTTTGGTCTGGCTCTGATGCCACGGTGCCAGAACCGGCTGATAACCTAAAACACATTGGAATGGCGATAGGTTAGTGGAAGAGTGGCGGAGAGAGTTCTGGGCATATTCGGCCCATGTCATGAACACCGACCACTCCCCGGGCAGGTCCTGGCAGTAGGACCGCAGGAACCTACCCACATCCTGATTCACCCGTTTACTCTCGGGGTGAAACCCAGAGGTCAGGCTGACCGAGACCCCCAGATGTTCCATTAACGCCTTCCAGACCCTGGACACTATGTCCTCTGGCACCCCGTAGTGCCGGAAGACGTGAGTAAACAGGGCCTCCGCAGTCTGCAGGGCCGTGGGGAGACTGGGCAAAGGAAGGAGGCGGCAGGCTTTTGAAAAAAGCAGTCTACAACAACCAGGATGGTGGTGTTATCCTGATAGAGGGGAAGATCAGTGAGAAAGTCAATACACAGGTGACCCCATGGTCGTTGTGGAACTGGTAAGGGCTGTAACTTACCTGCTGGGAGGTGCCTAGGTGCCTTACTCTGGGCACACACCAAGCAGGAGGAGACATACACCCTCACGTCCTTAGCCAAGGTAGGCCACCAGTACTTTCCGGTCAGGCAGCGCACTGTACGGCCGATACCTGGGTGACCATAGGAGGGGGACATGTGTGCCCAATAGATCAGACGGTCACGGACAAGAGACGGCACGTCTCACAGCCCAGCTGGGCACTGAGGTGGAGATGGCTCTGTGCGTAACACTACCGGTGCCACAATGCAGGAGGCTGGGAGTATGGTGGTGTTGTCTATTGGCCTCCCCTCTGTGTCGTACAGCCATGACAGTGTGTCTGCCTTCGCGTTCTTCATACCCGGGATGTAAGGCAGTGTAAAATCAAACCGTGTGAAGAATAGGGCCCACCAGGCCTGGCGAGGTGAACAGAACCCTCAGGTTACTGAAGGCCCTGTCCACCTCAGCAGACCAGCGAAGCCGGGACGGCCCACCCTTCAACAGAGATGTGATGGGAGCTGCGACCTTGCCAAAGCCCCGGATAAACCTCCGATAGTAGTTGGCAAAGCCAATAAAACGCTGCACCGCCCAGCTCTCCCGGATCGCCGCACCGCCCAGCTCCATCATCTTGTGATCCGGGTTGGGGTGGGGTGGAACAGGCATGCCCCTTCCAGGACGTCCTCTAGAAGCCAGCAGGTTGTCCATCCGGATGGCTATGTCCACCAGTTGATTGAAGAACAACGTGGCGTCCCGGCAGGCTAGCGGACGTCCTTTTGCAGGTGGCACCAGAAGTGGTCGATGAGGACCCGCTCATTCCACCTGGACTCAGCCGCTGGAGTCTGGACTCCTGCGCGGTCCTCGTCCCCTGCCTCAAATGGACCAGCCGCTTGCCCGCCTCTCTCGCTTCGGGAGGGTGATTGAAGACGGCCCGGAAGAGGCGAGCGCACCCCCCGTAGTTGTCCAACGCGGCTCCTCCTTCACTCCAGACCGCGTTGGCCCACTCCAGGGCTTTGCCCGAAAGGCAAGAGACGAGGGCGGACACCTTCTTCCGCTCCGAGGGAGCCGGGCTGATAGTGGAGAAATAGAGGTCCAGCTGCATGGAGGAAACCCTGGCAGCGGGCCGCTGTCTCGTCGTATTCCCTTGGTCGGGAAAGGTGAATCCCTCTGGGTGCTGGGGTGTGGCTGGCTGGATCCGGTAGCCCAGCTGGTTCCGAAGGATCGGGTCCTCTCCTCTCCATGCGTTGGACGACCTGGAGAACCCGATCCATCGCTTCGCCCAAGCTGGCTAGTATATTCGAATGCTCCCGGACCCGGACCCGGTCCACGACTCCAGGCATATTCCCGGTTCCTGCTGACTCCATATATTCGGGTGTGTGATTCTGTAGCGGGTAATGATGGACGGAGTCAGACGCAGGAGAGGAAATCACGGAATAAATTGTTTAATCAATAAATAGAGGTACACAGCATTGAGTAATACACACCAGTGTGGACAAACGGCACACTGGGGAAAATAAGGCAGACGGGTGAATAACCCAGCGATACACAATAGAAATGAGCTCCACCGAGCTATAATCTCCTCTACAATAAACAATCACACACAAAGACAAGGGGGCAGAGGGAACACTGATACAGGTGCTGATGAGGGGATATGAACCAGGTGTGTGTAATAAACAAGACAAAACTAATGGAATGATGAGATGAGGAGTGGCAGTGGCTTGAAGGCCGGTCAAACATTATATCTGTTTGGGCTTCTTGCGGTCAATTTGCAGTCTACAAATTATATGTAATTATGTTCCGGAAATCGGACCGCGGCTGAATCTAGTTGATGATCCCTGCCCTACAGTTTAGGGTTAAAAAAAACTGTGTTTATGGTTCTCACGACAGCTCATCAATGTGAGCGGTGCACGTCACTGCATGTAGCCTTTCCCTCTACCATTGGGCGGATTCGATTATGCTGAGCCGATTTGAACCAGCAAAAGTGGTTCAAATCGTTTAGTAATCTCTGTCATGTTGTCAACAATGCAACCTGGTGCATCATCCAAAAACATAGAACATTTCTTTTCTATAAAATATATATTTCAATTTTCAAACTAGTTTTTATTGGAAAGGCAGATAAAGTAAAACACACATTTTAAAAAAGCAATCACTTTTGCATGTGAAAACCAAAATTCCTACTCATTACCCAGCATGTGTAATTACACCACTTTTGTTTTGAGCCGACATCCCTGTAGGCTTTGAACCGGGCCAGGAGGCAGCCCTGTTCCAAAACGAATGCAACAACTTTCACCTGGTGCAAAAGAGGCATACCTGGGTGACCGGGCCAGATTAACCGAATCCCCTCAACGAGCGCCGTAAATACACAGATGTTGATTTTCCGGACGTTCCAGACGGACTACATCTGAACCAATCATAGACGACCTCTATAGTTCATCAAGTTATGTAAATCTGATCAAATAATAGGAATTCGTGGCCAAGCATGGGTGTATGTTGTGGCAGCAGTATAGTTATTCTCATCGACCGACTGACTAATTGCTAGGCTACGTTATAAAATGGAAGTTTACAAATACCCAGTTTTCTTCGAGTGCCAGACTCTGGACCCATCACAGAAAGAGAAGATAAAAAAGTACTTTCAAATTCGCCGTAAATCCGGTGGCGGAGATTGTGGACCAGTAGAATCAGTTGGTGACAACGTTTACAAGGTTGCGTTTATTTACCGGAAAGGTATGAAAATGTTTAGGCGAAGTGATAGGATATTGAATGCCTTTTTTATTTATTTTTTACCATGCGCTCTTGCCAATGTCTGTTCATAAATTAAAGTTAGTTTGTTCAATATATGATTTATTCTATGGCCTATTTGATTACAATTTATCATTTGAATAGGCCTACATTTGGGTAAGACAATCATATTTAAACTTCAATGAGGATTCTCCAAATCAGAATGTTTGTCAGACATGCGGTTTTCACTAGTTACCACAGCCACAAAGTCAGAATTGGCTATCATGAATATTCATGAAAAGAAAAATGCTTTTTGGTCTCGATTTAAGGTTAAGGTTTGGCATAAGGTTAGCAGTGTGGTTCAGGTTAGGTTTAAGGTTATTGTTAGGTTTGAAATAATATTTTATTAAGAAAATAAATTGTAGTAAGAGGCAGGGTTTATGACTTTGTGGCTATGGTAACTAGTGATGACTGACATTCAGCAAATCAATCTGGTTTTGGAGTAAATTTCACTTTCACATAGCCAGGCTACAGGTATGCAGACAGGTATGCACAAATGCATTCCTTTGGCTTTTCATTATATGTATTAACTCTACAGTACTTTATCAATTTAAAAGGAAATAACATTTTTATTTTAATAACTTTTATGATTAATTAAGAACATTATAGATGTATATACAGTGTATTACTTTAGAGATTACAGCACAACTCCTTTAGTTTATGTAGCCTTTAACTCTTCAAGTCCTGGACTAAATGCAAAAGGCTTAATTAATGCAGTAAAAAAATATTATAATTATTTCTGTTGTTATTGTTCTTACTGCTACTACTACTAATACTACATGACAACAACAAAACAACAACAACTCATTATGACTCTGTAACTCTTCCAGTCCAGGAGAGGGTACTTCAGAAAACTCATCATGTGTTGGAGATGCCTGGGGGACCTCTTTCCCTCACTCTGAGAGGCAGCCTGGAGCCTCCACCCACAACAACCTCCCCAGTAAGCAGTCAGGCGGTGACGCCCGACTATACAGACACAACTACAGTATAGAGTACAGGCTGAGTCACATAACCTGTTAGATAAGACATTTATTTTCCCTAACATGAGGTCAAAGTACACAGACGTCAATGCACTGTTGTTGTATTTGCATCCCAGTAAACACATAGCTTAGTCATACATCGTGGATCTGCCAGTCAGGTAATAACTATAATATCCCTTCAAATGAGGCCAAAATAGTCTGCACTGATTTTATTGCATGTTTGGTGTATGTTATATTGTAATAAGTAACATCATAATTTACAATATGAGGAATGACAAGAACATACATTTTAGCAAAACAAATCTGTACTACACTAAATGGACAAATGCCAAACCAGTTTTTTTTTAGATGTATCAGATAATCCAGACGCAGCTGTACGGTTGACCTACAATAATAAATCAATAATACATGTAGATAAATCCAGACATAATAATCATTAACAGTAGAATTATCCAGGACTTATACCTTTCTTTTCTGACTGTAGCGTCACCAACTCCTCCCATTACGTCCCTTCTTCCCAGTCCAGACATCGCCACCTGGTGGCCTAGAGCATGAACTCCATCTAGACTCCTACCTCCTGCGCTACCTGAAGGAGAGCCCTGGGGCTGGAAAAGACCTGCAGCAGCAGCTGGCCTTTCTGGGCTGCTCTGTCCAGCTCCACCAAGAGGACGGGAGGGCAGTGGTCAGAGACTCAGGCCAAGCTGGGTCATGTGGAGATGGAATCGGGGTTGGGGTGGGACCATGCAAGGCACAGGTAGAGAAACTGTTCAAACATCTCCATGAGCGGTACCAATGCCACTATGAGGTAGACGCATGTAAGCTCCAGACGCTGCTGCAGAGAAGTACCCTAGGTTCGAAGGATGTGAGGGTTTACTGCGAGGCAGGGTTTGCAGTGGTGGTTGGAGAGGAGGCTGAGGTACAGGCCAAACTGAAGGAGTTGGAGGCCTTCCAGGCTCAGGGTCTGAGTTCAGGGAAGCAGGAGAAGATCAGCACCACTTGTCGTCTGGAACCGGCCAAGCTCCGTCTTCTAGGGGAAGTTATAGAGAAGGATCTAGGTGAGGCTGTTCCTGGAGTGAGAGTGATGCGCGGTGACTCAGCTCAGCTGGTGCTGGAGGGTTCAGCAAGTGAAGTCCGGACAGCCAGACAGTTAGTTATAGATAAGATCTCTCTGGTGCTGGAGCGGGTGGTGCCTGAGGTGTCCCTCCACCTCCTGTCCTTCTTGAGGCAGGAGTATGGGAGGCCTGAGCACCTGAGCAGCCTGCTGGGGTTTGGATGCCATGTGAAAGTAGAGCTGGGGGACACAGAGCTCCGTCTGTTCGCCCTCTCCTCCTATAAACTGGACCAGGCTGAGAAAGATCTGCTGGGGGAGTTTGGGGAGGAGAAGATCGACTTGCCCAACAGTGCTGCCATCCCGGCTGAACTGAGGTCCAAGCTTGAGAAGAAGGTGAAGGAGATGAACCAGAGCAGGTGCAGGGTGGTGGCCAGGTACAGTCCTGGGTGTAGAGTGCAGCTGCTGGGCCACCTGAAGCAGGTTCAGGAGCTGAGGGAGGAGATCGGGGCCTTTCTCATAGACCGGTCCAGTGTAAGAGTCGTGGGACGCCCTCAACAGAACCATGGTGGCATAGTCGGTGAAGCGGGCCCCGGACCAAGACGTGAGGAGATGGTCGCAGCCACCAGCTATCACCTCCAGGGGGGATTGCAGGTAGTGGTTTGTCAGGGTGACATCACCAAGGAATGGGCGGACGCGCTGGTGAACGCAGCCAATGAGGATCTGGATCACGCTGGGGGCGTGGCTGCAGCTCTGAGCCGGGCGGGGGGACCTGAGGTACAGCGGGCCAGCAGGGATCTGGTTAGGCAGATAGGGAGAGTACCCACAGGTACAGTAGTAGAGACTACAGGAGGGAATCTGCCTTGTAAGATGCTGCTGCATGCGGTGGGACCAGTAGGGGGCAGCGTAGGTGGGAATGAGCGCCCTCTGCTGGAGAAGACAGTAAAGGCAGCCCTGGATCTGGCAGAGACCATGGAGCTCCAGACCCTGGCCATGCCCTGCATCAGCTCAGGGATATTCAGCGTTCCTCTGAAGGTGTGCTCAGAGGCCATAGTCTCTGCAGTGAGGGACTTTGGGAGGGAACAGCGCATCCTTACCAAGGTCACTCTGATTGATGTGAGTGGAGAGGCAGTGAAAGCCATGCAGGAGGCCTGTGATAGGCTGTTTCAGGGGAAGAGGGAGTTTTCTGGGTGGGAGGGAGAGTCTAGCACCACCACTACCACTACACATGCTCCTCAGAGAGACACCACTTCTGCCTCCACCAGGGGAGCAGCGGCTCCAGAGGTCTGTGTCCAGCTGGAGATCATCCAGGGAACCATAGAGAAGCAGAAGGTGAGAGAGAGACACACAGTGACATGGCCACAGCCTTCATTCAACAATATTCTGTGAATTATGTTGACTTCATACTGATTCAATGTTCCCGTTCTCTTTGACACTTTCTCTTCCTTTTTCTGTTACCCTTTTTCTTTCTTTATTTATCTCTTTCTGTCTTTCTCTCTCTGTCTGTCGCTCTGAAGGTGGATGCCCTTGTGTCCCCAATGGTTGGTAGTGACCCTCTCTCCTCCCGTGTTGGTAATGTCTTGTCGAAGGCAGCTGGACCGGGGCTGATGAAAGCATTTCTGAGGGAATCAAGGGGACAGACTGCACCTGGTGACAACGTCCTGGTGGAGGGAATGTCTGGTCTCAGCTCTGGCTGTGTCTTCTTCCTCAGCTGTGCACACTGGGACAACAACCCCCAAGGACAAGCAGTACAGGTGTGTGTGTGTGTGTGTGTGTGTTATGACCTTGAACCTCCATTAACACTTGATCTCTGGTCCTCTCTCAGGCTCTGAGGCAGGGTGTGAGGAAAATCCTGACCTCTTGTGAGAAGCAGGGCTTCCGTTCCGTTGCCTTCCCTGTAGTTGGAACTGGTGTGGTTCTCCAGTTCCCTCACAACGTGGCAACGCAGGTTCTGCTAGAAGAGATCCGTCGGTACGAGCAGAACCGAGCGAGCAGAACCCCCTTTCTTATCCGCATTGTCGTCCATCCCAATGACAGAGATCCTACCAAGGTGAGGAAGGACTTTTAAAGAAGGTCTCAAAGAATTAAACTAAATGTCCATTAACTTAAATATGTATCAGCCTAACACATTGCAGATTATCTGAAGCTGTTTAATAATACTGTGTAACACATCCATAATTGCAGATTTGTTTAATAATTGCAATTACAGTCCTTCATT
The DNA here is from genome assembly GCF_020615455.1 of Coregonus clupeaformis. Taxonomy (NCBI): domain Eukaryota; kingdom Metazoa; phylum Chordata; class Actinopteri; order Salmoniformes; family Salmonidae; genus Coregonus; species Coregonus clupeaformis. Next base: position 870,688 of record NW_025533494.1, on the reverse strand, counting down.
GCAGTTGTATTGTTTGTTCTAATCTACAGGCTTTTCAAATTGCCCAGAATGCTTTGCATCTCAGAGGGTTCGTATTGGGTGCTCGACCAGAGCAAGGTGAGTTACAACATTTCAACCCTACCTTCAAATCAAATTCATTATTACTATATGATTGATCCATTTCAAGTTATAATTATGAACCGTCCCTATAGACATCAGGATTGTGCTGCTGGGGAAAACCGGAGGAGGTAAAAGCAGTGCTGGAAACACCATCTTCGGACAAGATGATGTGTTTTTCGCAGGCAGTTCATCCACCTCCGCAACTCAGATATGTGAAGCGCAGACCAAGAACATCAAAGGAAGAAACATCACCCTGATTGACACACCTGGATTCTTTGACACTGACATAACTGAAGAGGAGCTGAAACCTAAAATAGTCAAATGTATAACAGAGTGTGTTCCGGGGCCGCATGCCTTTCTCATTGTACTGAAAGTGGAACGGTACACAATCCACGAGAACGAAGCCGTGGCGAAAATCGAGACATATTTTTCACCAGAGGCCTTCAAATATACCACAGTCCTCTTCACTCATGGTGAACAACTCAATGGTTTGACCATTGAGAAGTTTGTCCAACAGAATGATAAACTGAACAAGCTTGTGGAGAAATGTGGAGGCCGCTGTCACGTCATCGACAACAAATACTGGAACACCAATCAGCAGGGTCGGCACAGCAACCAGTACCAAGTAGCAGAGCTACTCAACACCATAGAGAAGATGGTGAGAGAGAACGGAGGAGGATGCTACACCAACGAGATGTTTCAAGAGGCAAAGAGAAAAATAAAAGTAGATATAGAGTCTTAGAAAGGCGTCAACGGGCCAGATGTCAGAGGAAGAGATGATAAAACGGGCTAAAGCAAAAGTGAGGAAGAAACTCTTTATCAAATTCTCAGGTATACTAACAGGTGTAGTGCAGTGGCGGTCAGTGCCATTTAAGATGAGGGAGGACAATTTATTTTCATGAGCATGGCCATATTTCTATTACAGCATATTGGATGACTGTCATTCATATTCCATTCACCCAGTTCAATGTAACAGCGATAGGTTTAGGCTACTTTATGATAATCAAATTGTCCCAATACCCATCATGAGGTTGCTACAACCTAGCCTATGAAGGAGAGTTTACAACGTAGGTGCACAGGTCGAGAGACAAATTTGAGGTGACAGACAGTGACACATGGACAGACAGTGACATTCAATACCGCCTTGCACACTCTTGCCTGCATCTAGCTGATATAGGATGTAATCATTAGTCCAACAGTTGCAAACGAGAGTTTCTATTGGACAAATTCAAGTATGTTTATCCCCTTTTGTTCCGTTTGCTTCCGTTACATAAAATTTTTTTCAACAGAATCGCCGGAATGAATACACCCCTGATCACGCGTAAACACACAGCCACGTTGTAATCCTTCTCGCATCCATGTGCTCTCCTCCTCTCACCTCGTTCCTTCGCTTGTGGACTTCAATGCACAACACATCAGCTGTATGTGACCAGGCGAAAAAACCTTTCCAAGCCAAACTGCTACACACAGCCTACATCGTTGTCACCATATTAGCTAAAGTAACATCATAGTCAGTATAGCTAATAGAACTAACGCGTTAGTAGACCCGCTACAATCATGCTGTAACGTTACTGTGTACAGTCAATAAGCAGTTACACCGGCGGGCCCCGGTGGCAATAAATTAGTAAAACCAAAAGCCTTGACTTAGAAAAGTTCCAGTGTTGTGTTGGATAGTCATAGCCAGCTAGCTAACATAGCATCCCTCTGTTTGAGCAGGGTGTTTCAGTAGGCTAAGCTAGCAAGCTGCTTTTGCTAGCTAAGTAAGTGAAACTTAAAGTGAAAAAAAACACAATCTATCTTTATATATATTTCTCTCTTGCTTCTCCTTCATTTTGGAATAAATTAATTTGTTCAAAACTGTTCAACTATTGTCTGTCTCTCTCTCTCTTTGAGTCAACTACTCACCACATGTTATGCACTGCAGTGCTAGCTAGCTGTAGCTTATGATTTCAGTACTAGATTCATTCTCTGATCCTTTGATTGGGTGGAAAACATGTCAGTTCATGCTGCAAGAGCTCTGATAGGTTGGAGGACATTCTCCGGAAGTTGTCATAATTACTGTGTAAATCCATGGAAGTGGGTGAGAACGATGAGTCTCCTAGGATTTGTATTGAAGTCAATGTACCCAGAGGAGGACGGATGCTAGCTGTCCTCCGGCTACACCATGTTGCTACCCTACAGAGTGCTGTTGAGGCTACCGTAGACCTTCTTTGCAAAATAGTGTGTTTAAATCCATTATTTGGTGACGTGATTATGTTTAGTTTAGTTTTGTCTAAAAAGGATAATGTCGTATATGATGAATGGTGGCAATTATTGCTGATGAACAAAAGGAGTCTGCTCATACTGAACGTTGATCATAAGGTTTATTCAAACCACGAGTTTACAGTATAGGTACAGACCCGCGATGTCCGGAGAACGGCTCCCCGATTGCTATGGCCGTTCTGACGTTTTCCTCGCCTAACCCCCCTATTTATAACAATGAAGCTGACCTCTTCTGACCAATCCCCAGTCTCCAAGACACTTCCGGTCTGCTGGATGTGGCGTTACACCTAAAACCTTCCCTCTGGATACTAACATAAACACATTCCATTTCTTCATGAAAACCATTTAACAAAGGCATAATCTTCAGATACGATATTCCCCCCTTCGAGACGAACTAAACGTCTCGAAAACAAACAGAATAGGATTATGACTAGTAACAATTTATCTTATTGAGTATCTTTAACATTAAACCAAAAACATTATTCTCTAGAGTGTAAATACCTTTCTATGCAATAACTGTTTATGAAGTGTGAATACATTACTATGACATATGAAGAAATCTGTATGGAGTGTAAGTACATTACTATGAAATATGAAGAAATCTCTATGGAGTGTGAATACATTACTATGACATATGAAGAAATCTCTATGGAGTGTAAGAGCGAAAAACTGTCTGGCAGCCATCCATCCATATCAATCAAGACAGTAAAATTCTCTCACGGTCCCTCTGCCCCAGGCAACCACCGTCGGTACTCCAGATAACCTCATAACTCATGTAAATGCATTTGAAACTATGATGCAATTAAATACACATGTAAGCCCCTGCAAACAAATCCTATCCATAAACATCCATTGTACGGCTGGTCAACCCATAGGACCGTACAATGAAACTCTCCCTTCCTAGCCTCTCTGTCCCTAAACATTCACGAAATAAACAAAAACATCTAAGATCCTCCCATGTATCCAATTACATCAAACATCATTCTACAAAAATTAATCCCTGAGGCTATTACACAATTATGTATTACACATGTCTATATTTCATTGCCGACACTGGAATGTAGTCCACTTCACTTCATCTCCCCGTAGTCTTCTCTTCCAATGGACTGTTGATGATGGAATCAGCCACACCCTCCTTGTTTCATCTCCTCCAGTCATATTGTCCCTTCATATTGTCTTTGTTTGAGTATTTCAATCTCCACATGTTCCCCCAAATGCGTCTGGAATGAAAAGAAAAGAAACAACCAAACAGTATCTTTCGCAAAACAAACACTTTCAAATTAAACCTCAATTTCACCTAAGAATTAAAAAAAAAATGATATATAAATGATGTATGAATCACATAAACCTATTCCCCCCTTTGATTCATAAATCATATCAAAATCACCCCAATATTGGAAAAAATAAAAAAATCGAAAAATAATCAACTCATAAAAAAATGATATTTATCCATCAGTAGTCCATCCATCTTCCTCCAGATCAGGAACAGTCCACACCGGCATCTGAGTGTTGTCTCCAGGCATCATTCTCCAACCTATCTCAATATCATAACTTTCTCAAAGGTAAGTAACAAATTCACAGTGTTATCAAAGCTGAAACTAAAATCTGACCCATCACTGCCCCTACTGGGCCTAATTGATCTTGCAACCAAATCCTTTCAGATCTCCCAAACACATCCCTTATAATGCATCTATAATCCCAGTGATCTTATCTGAACTATCTGGACTCAAAGTATAACTAATATTTATCAATATGATCTTCCCAAATGTTACACCATACCATGAATAAAGTCCCCCCTTCTCCCTTAGACTTATCCTTCAATGATAGGCTTCAAGCCTATGACATGTCGCTTTTCATCCTATTTTGAACTCTAGTTTTAAATTGATCTGTGTTCGGTGCTACTCCTCTTTTAATAGTAAAAGCCTCATATGGAAGCTTCAACGTTGACATGTAACCAAATCCTGACCATCCATAATGTAAGAATAAATATACTTTATCCTCACAAACCCCCTCTAAATATCTCTAAAATTCCCCATAGTCATAGGCAAAAGCTAATCTTTTAACCATCAAAGTCCTGCTTTTCTTACTACCTGCTACCTAAAAAGTAACATATTTCTCATTACTACCCTTAAGGTCATGCTTATCCAAAGTTATCATATAACATCCCAATCTGATCTTCCCATAAACACACCCCTTACCTCATATGTTTTATTAGAATAAAACAACTTTTAGCCCTCAATGTTTCACCTGAATACTTCATGGTTCCGTTGTTACCTGATTTTCCTTTCCCATTTAACAATTCCCATAGGGTAATTCATTTAACCAAGAACAATTAAGCCTAAGCTTAAATCACTGTTCTGACAACGACATTATTTTATCTGTCAATGACTGTTGCCAATACCACAGCCATGACAAAGCATAAGACTGACCCATACCTGATAGAGGCTGCGCAACCGTCTAACATGCTTGGGATGGAATTCTCAACAGACATGGACCCTCAAGATTCCTCACTGATCTTACAGAATGAGTTAATCTATCTCTAATTTCCACAACAGAAGAACGAGCGGTACTGATCAGATACCTCTCCCTGTCTGTCATCAAAATCAAAGACCTCATCCTGTCCTCCATGATGAATCTATATTCTCTCTACTACTATCTGTTCTCCTATTTTAACCCTATTCGTACTATCATTGACAGCACTCTCCATCCGTAACATAACCCATGAGTCTAAAATTCCCCATTTAATTTCAGAAAAGTTGTTGTCGATGTCATACTCCCTCTTTTGCTATTGCCATCGTATCACTAATCCCTTCCAAAGTTACCATTAAAGTAGTTGACTTAATTGCTGTATCAACCCTAATTACTTCTAGTGCAAAAGTTCCTATTATCCTCTGTATTATCTACTGTTGGAGTGACGGTAATCTACTCTTCCTGAACTCCTTTGGTGACTGTGGAGGCTACAAACCTTAACTCTTCCATTATAAGCGTTACTTTATGAATTACATAGTCCTTTAACCAATACTTCCTAACCGGAGCAACTTCTAATGCTTGCACTAGATAAGTACACATATATTCTCCCTAACCTTTCTCTATAACATTACGCAACATAAATGAACAGTCACTCCTAACCTCTTCCAAACTATACCGTTGTACAAACTATCCCTCCTTTGACTAGGTACAACAGCTTCTACTCCTGGTCCTGATAACAATACTTATTCTCCATAATTATCTCTCCATATGGGAGAAACGTCCCCATCCTAAACCCTAATAAGTAGTTTTCCCTAACATTGGTGCTGTATTGATTCCCTTATAATCAAATGCAATATATTTATGACTTTAATAACTATCAATGTTGAAAGAGTTAAATTGCTTCTCCCTGTTGTTCTAATAAACTGAAGTGTTAATGTCCTTAGTTACTCCTAGTTTTCCCCCAGTTTTCCCCTAAGACTTTGAACTCTTTACTTGTACTTCCATCTATCCCCACTAGTGTCACTTTTTCCCCAAATCTCAGTCCTTTCTCTAAATCCCTGACTTTCAAACCTTTGATTACACAAAATACACCCATAATTACCTTGATCTCCCTACTCTACAGTGTCATTCATTACTGTTCTCTCTCTCTTACTACTAACCTTAAAACTTAACTTACTGTCTCAGAGTTCCTTCAACCCCAATCTACTCCTAACTTATTTTAATCTAATCTTTTCTCTCATAACATTTACAACTTTTCCCCTGATTTTCACAAAATCCCTTACCACCAAATTTGTAGAATATGTGATTGGGAAAGTTCCCCACCTGCTTCTGACTCATTACACACAGACTTGGCAAAACGTCTAAACACCTTTTAGCCTAGCCTGAAATCTCTTAGTGTAAGAATGTAACCCAGAATAAACAGTCACCCCTTTTAACTTTGTAGACAGATTGTCTTAATAGACAGTCGTCTAGTGTACATTTTATTGTACAATTCAATTCAAACCATGCATCTCTTCCCAACACTGCCATAACAGCATCTTCTAATATTAGTACCTTAAGAGTAAGTAACTGTTTTACTACCTCAAATCCCTATCCTAATTAGTTATCAATTAGTGAGATGTTTAACCTCTTTAGGCTGAACACAGATACGTTTTCCCCTATTCACTATCACTTCTAATGGCCGGTTGTTTCAACTGTTAGCTATTTTCTCTTCTCCTCTAATCGATGCTCTCAGCAATGCACCCCCCTTCCAGATCTCCTAGGTACTAACAGGTGATCTTGAATTGCCCCTGTATCTTCCTTAAAAATGTTCTCTGTTCTTCCTCCTCCTCCAATTCTGTGTCTGTCCAGAAACTGGCGGTCGATATGGAACATCTGGTCCCCCCTTGGCTGGTATAATTGCATTTGATATTGTTCAGTTGAAGCTGTAACCGTGATTGTTGATTTGGTTCATTCTGATTCTTCATAACCAAAACTTATTTTCTCCTTCTCCAACTCTTGGGATTATTTTCTCAGCAGGTTTTCTTGGTCCTGTTCCTTCTCGTCGTTGACATATCAGTATTCTTCAACCTTAGTTCTAAGTTCTGTCCTCGAAATATCATCTTCCATCATCTTCTTACTTTTCTTCAGCATCTTTGCCTCAATGTATTCTTCTTCTCCTCCAATTCTTGGGATTAAAAATGTTCTCCGCGAGGTTTTCTCCTTGTCTCTTCTGTATCTTCAGCGTCTCGAGCTGTTCCTCTAGCTCCCTTACCTCTCCCAAAGTCGTCTCTTCCTCCAGGCCTGATACGCCTCGGTCTATATCTCCTATTTCTTCTTTGCCAGTCATTGTAGGATAAAATCCTCTTGAACATAAAGCACCCTTAATCTCCAAATCTTCATCGCTTTCTTCATCAGAACTCGAATCTCTTGTCTCCTTCTTCGTTCAACTTTCATCAGAGATCAAATCTCGTGTATCCTTCTTCGTTTCTCTCTTGCCAACTTCCTTCTGATCACAGAGTCATATCCACCCATGACCTCTCTCAATCACTCTCATCTTCATCATCCTCATCTTCTTTAAGTTCCCAGACATCTCGGTTTTCCTTCCTTCTGGAGTTTTCCCCTCCCCAAAAATAAAATAAAATAAAATATGAATATTAAAAAATTCAATTAAATGCCTTATTCAAAAACCATTTAACTAAAAATAAAAAACAAATTAAAACCTCAATCAAAAATTAGGAATAATTTAAAACCAATTTTTTATTCCTATATTCTATGTTACCAATTTATCAATGAGTGTTGGCTATCTTACCACAACCCATCAACTGCCAGTAAATGCAAGTTAGTCAACTTCAAAGCAATCCCCCAAAAACAAAACCTCTAACCCCAATAAGTATTTTTATAAATTCCATTGTTTAATATGCACCCAAGTATCTTAATTGCCGAATAATGTCAGTACCTGATTCCCAACCCAATTCCAATCAAACCCCAGTTATGCACAGAGCATCCAAAATGCAATTTTTAATGAAATAGTATTTGCCAAGCCTATGTAAAATTGTCATAACATCACATATCTTGTTAGGATGATTTTGTGTACTAGCCTGATCTGATCCTCTCGTCTGCCTCGTCACACCTTGTCACGTGACGCACACGTCAGCCCCTTCTCTCTCTCTCCTCTCGTTCCATGTTCCTCTCATATTTCAAAAAAAACATAGAAACACACAAGATTTCAGCAGTTAATGCAATCACTGAGTATTTCCAACCATTCAATATTCGTTCGTTCTACATTATTCACTCTAAGACTAAACTCAGAACTAAATAGATCGCTCAACAACATTTTTATTTTATTTTAATCCGTCATTTAATTCAATTAATTATACTTCGCCAACATATATTTAATGTATAAATTTACTACATCTCAACAACTAGTTTAACGTTCGAATAACAGTTACTTTAACTATTTAAAAGATTCGTGACCATCTTCTCTTTATCTGTAGCTATTAAACCCCTGTAAGGAAACCCCAAAGCCACCATTTTGTTTTGTAGGCTCAGCACGGCCACATGTCGTAGTTTTAGCCCTGTAAAATCAACACGTGTCCTAATCTCGTGTCATAAACTCCCCCTTTCTGTAGGGTAGTATCGCAAAATTAAACGCATGCGCACAACCATTCAAGCCCATGCTTACCACACAACAGAACGATAGCATCACGCTACAGCGTCACTATTTTATACCTTATACTCACACAATTACACATAACAGAGCTCACATTAGCGTAGAACTTTCAGTTCCACCACATACAAACAAGTTTAAGAGGCTTGAATCCATCGCAGTGGACCTCTAAGGTTGAAGTTATCATGTAGCACGCAACACAATTAGCATTTAGCAATTAGCCTTTAGCATTAGGTACACTGTGACAACACACATCTAGCATTTAGCAATTAGCCGTTAGCATTAGGTACACTGCGACAACACACATTTAGCATTTAGCAATTAGCCGTTAGCATTAGCCTTTAGCCAACTGCGGCCTACAACATGTAACAAACCCGCATTGCGTCTTTAATTGAGTACTGTTTCGTTTGTCCAAAATTTATTCTGCCGTGGGTATGGCTATTTCAGTGAGCGATCCCCCCCAATGCAACTATCCCGTCGAACAGAAGTTGAGTAAGCCATCCCCAAGAAATGTCCCACCAACCCCCAGTCCCAGACTGAACCTGAACACTCCTAATGCATGTCCAGGATTTTGGCCCACCCTGGTGGTCGCCCCGTTCGTCACGAGGGCTTATCTAAACCTGCAATGCTCTAAAGAATGCGCATATCTGAATTTACCAACCATTGTCACCCGTTACCAATGAAATATAACCTTATCATTGCCCATAGTTACCAATGAAATATAAATGTCTCCTACCGTTTTCCTAAATTTGTCATTGCCCATAGTTACCAATGAAATATAAATTTATGCTCTACATCCTCATTGCCATCCGTTACCAATGAAATATAAACTTATCACTCTAAATTATCATTGTCTATAGTTACCAATGAAATAACATTTTAGCAGACTCCAGTCGACCAGCAACAACGCCACCGAGGCCAGGTCGAAATGGAACATCTCTTCAGTGTACACAAGTCATATCCAATCTAACAAACTCCGAAGCGGTAAGAACACTCACCCTTTTTTCGGCCATGCTTCAGAGAGAGTTAGGCCGGCGGTTGACTGAAACAAGGAAGAGACGCAAACCCAGCCCCACGTTGGGCGCCATTATGTCGTATATGATGAATGGTGGCAATTATTGCTGATGAACAAAAGGAGTCTGCTCATACTGAACGTTGATCATAAGGTTTATTCAAACCACGAGTTTACAGTATAGGTACAGACCCGCGATGTCCGGAGAACGGCTCCCCGATTGCTATGGCCGTTCTGACGTTTTCCTCGCCTAACCCCCCTATTTATAACAATGAAGCTGACCTCTTCTGACCAATCCCCAGTCTCCAAGACACTTCCGGTCTGCTGGATGTGGCGTTACACCTAAAACCTTCCCTCTGGATACTAACATAAACACATTCCATTTCTTCATGAAAACCATTTAACAAAGGCATAATCTTCAGATACGATAATAACCTTTTAAATGTTTTAACATTTTTACTTTTATGAAATTCACTGAGGATGGTCCTCCCCTTCCTCCTCTGAGGAGCTTCCACTGGTGTAGTGGTAGGCATAGCTGCAGGAACAGGAGCATTAAGAGGAGGGATAGAAGGAGCTACTGTAGCAGAGGAGGCAGAGACAGTACAGGAGGCCGCAGAGAAAGCAGCTAGTGCTGTCTACAAGGAAGCTAAGGGTCTTTATGACCAAACTGCATTGGGATGAATATTCAAATTCAATATTTCTATATTTAGTTTCAATACGGTAGATGTTGCATTCATAGTTTGTAAACTTGATACACAGACAATCATTTCAAGCTAATCAAAGATAAATATATTCAACTTCTCAGATGGATTTAGATTCAGTTTTTAAATTCAGTTCTCTAAATTCAGATTCAAAACCAGAGACAACATCCTGGTATTTTGCCAGCCAGGAAAGGTAGAGGAAAACAGATAGAATCAAATGTTCTCTGTGGTAAACAGAAACTTCTGGCAGTTTCTGAAGCCAATGTGGAATGTTGAATTCATTTTCTTTCTATGAATTTGGCTATACACTATTATGACCATATTCCTGAAAGCTAAGACTCTATAGTATAGATGTTTGGCTGTGTTAGAAGGTCACAAAAACACTATTTGGTCCCCATAAGCATATACTTGAATAGCCATGTCATAGCCCTTCTAAGGATAGCCTTCCTCTCCCTAGTTAATCTTGCTCTTGTGACTGACTGGTTCGAACCATGTGTCCTGCATGTCACAATACTGTGTTAGCCCACTTAGATAAAGCCCATAGGGATTAGTTCAGGAAGCTAACACAAGTCTTCAAGTCTCCAGCAAGGTTCATCGAACGACCTCGGTTAAATTTTACCCCCCTTTGACCTCGTACTCAGAGATCACGACATTAATATAACTGACTGGGTTCGAAATCAGGCCTACTGCACAACAACAAAACTTTCTGTGGCAAGCAGAAGCAGAAGGATCTGTGCACCCCATTTAATGAGAGTGCTTCAGAGGTGGTTTGGTGATCCATCAATGTGATGAGTAGCCTCTTAATTAACAGACTGATTACCACATGTAGACGAACCATTCATGTAAGCTCGCAGAGTCAGGCCGCTCACGAGGCTATATGATGAGCAACCTTGGCTGAGACATGAAGACGTGCTAGTTTGACTGTTGGGGTTTTAACCCAGGTCTCCTGTGCACCAGATAATACAACTTTTCAGGTCTTAGACAAATTACTCATCACTGAGCGTGGTCACAGAACCACCTGTGTTGCACTTCACCCCCCTTTGACTTCCTCCTTGAAGAGACCCATCCAAGTCACAGGACCAATGCCAAGGCTTTAACTCAACAGGCTAACACAATCTTAACCCAGTCAGTCATATGAAACCAGGGGCGGACTGGGACCAAAAATCGTCGCTGGCTGTTCTAACACACCGGACCATTATTTTTCTCCAGGCCCCCACACTGGCCCATTATTTTCCTTGAGGCAACCATTTGCAAACGAACATGTCTTAAGGTCTCAGGCAAGGTTATCATCACATAAGCATATATCAACAAACCACACAAGTAACCTTGCTGTATCTTGAAGACTTAGTGTAGCAGATGGGCATCTGTTAAACTCACTCCTCAACCTTGAGTGTTGCCCATTGCGCAATTGAAGAATGCCTTTATTAGTTGGAATGCATCAGGAGGGCGGTCACGTGTGTTTTTCGAGGCAGAGGTCCTGAGTTCGAGTCTCCATATAAGCTGAATCGGGTGAAGCGGTACTCGCTAAGCATGCAGCGTGACGTCCTTCACAATGGTTCCACTGTACTCGGAACTACAGTTGCACTGGTTCAACCTCTGGGGTCGCTGTGGAGTGAGTTAAGGGGTTGAAATGTAGCAGATGGGGATCTGTGAAGCTCACTCATCAGCCTGAAGTGTTGCTCCTTGCGCAATTGGAGAAGGCCTTTTTCAATAGCCCAGTGGGTTGGAACGCTTTAGGAGGACAGTCGCATGTTTTTGCAAGGCAGAGGTCCTGAGTTCGAGTCTTTGTATGAGCTGAATCAGGGGGAGGTGGTACTTGTTAAGCAAGCAGCGTGTTGTCCTTTACATGAACTTCCTGAACTTATCCATATAGGATATAGCTAAGTGGGCTAACACAGTATTGTGACAAGCAGGAGACCTGGTTCGAACCCAGTTAGTCACAAGAGCAAGATTACATAGGGAGTGGAAAGGCTATCCTTAGAAGGACTATTCAACTATGTTCTTATGGGGGCCAAATTTAGGTTTTCGTGACAGTCCCTTCTAACGCATCCTGTAATCATCATAGAAGGGAACATCCATGCTCCAAAGAGTCTTAGCTTTTCGGGAATGGGGTCATAATAGCTTGTTGCCAAAATGGTTCAAATGCTAGAGCCAAAATCATTGTAAGAAAAGAAATTGAACATCTTATGTGAAGGTAATGTGATAACATGTGGGCGGCAGGTAGCTTAGTGGGTAAGAGCGTTGTGCCAGTAACCGAAAGGTCGCTGGTTCTAATCCCCGAGCCGACTAGGTGAAAAATCTGTCGATGTGCCCTTGAGCAAGGCACTTAACCCTAATTGCTCCTGTAAGTCGCTCTGGATAAGAGCGTCTGCTAAATGACCAAAAATAAATAAAATAAATAAATAAACATGTGACAACATCTAAAAGCAACGTGTAAACATAATCTTGTGAAAAATAATAATAATAACATGGGGATGCAAAATGTCAACATGTGATACAATAAAACGATTCGTGACAACATTTGAGCTAGACACAAACCTCCAGGGAAACATGACACAACATCCCCCAAGAGCGCTATTGCCCTTACGGAAAAAACACATGATGTCACGTGGAAATACACATGATGTGAAAATGTGTTTATGGAACACTTCACATGAAATTATGTTTTCACATGTGCTTTTATGTGAAGTTTGTGATAACATGTAAAGCAACATGTGATAATCACAAACTTCACATAAGATCACATGTTATCACGAAATCACATGTGAAACACATATGATCATGTGAAATTCTTGTGGTTTTTCCGTAAGGGTGAGGATGATGTTAGGATGTGTGCAAGATGTTTTCAAGATATTTGACCTACCAGGATGTCAGGTGATAGTCCCAAATGATCCTAAACCATCCCAAACCATATTAAGTAAAAAATGAAATGGTATGGGGGGTTTAACGGAAGTGGTACGCTGTTCAGATAAAATATGACCTCGCCTAGTATTTGAACTCAACTTCTGGATTTCAGGTGTGCTGATCCTTCTGCTGCACCACAAAGTCTGTAGCAATTTCAGAAGTCCTCTACACATTCAGTACCTATAATATATCTCTGCACTTAGCAAAAGAGTGCCATCTATTCTCATAATTGATTTAATTTACTTACTTCAGCAATTGGAGGGTTTTCTGTATAGTTGTCTAATGTTGGTGAGGCACAGTATTCTGTTTGAATAATTTTCCTGAATCCCTATGATAAATATTAGAATTTGTCTTGAGTGTATTTCTAACAAAGCTGAGATTTCCTTTGAAGTACAATGTGTAAGAATACAGGTGAAATCAGTTGTTCACACAGACATGGTGGCGTGGGCAGGAATATCGGAATGACGTGAACCAGGAAGTTGTGAGTTTAAATCCCAGGTGAGTACATGTTGAATAATAATTACTGTATAAAAAAACGTACACTATGTAGTCACGTGTCATATATGTAAGTTGAAAACACTGTATGTTGGAGTCATGACTGCATGGCCAGGCACGACTCCAACACAATCATTAAGTTTGCCGATGACACAACAGTGGTAGGCCTGATCACCGACAACGACGAGACAGCCTATAGAGAGGAGGTCAGAGACCTGGCCGTGTGGTGCCAGGACAACAACCTCTCCCTCAACGTGATCAAGATAAAGGAGATGATTGTGGACTACAGGAAAAAGAAGAGGACCGAGCACGCCCCCATTCTCATCGACGGGGCTGTAGTGGAGCAGGTTGAGAGCTTCAAGTTCCTTGGTGTCCACTATGGATGATTTTCAAGTACATATGTTGTAGAATTAAACACCTATATGCCTTAAAATGTTTATGGATTGAGAACCAGTTGAAGGGCAGAGACATTTGTGTTTTTCATAGACTCTCTGCAGCTGGTCTGAGTATGTCAATGACATGTGATGGCTGTGTGGGGATTGGAGTAACAATGGACCTAGTGTTATCATTTGTTTTGCTTATGACCCTATGACCTGACACATGGCCACATGCACATAATCTCAAGGGCCAGGGAGGATGGTAAATGATAAATGCCTTAATGTATGTATGTGTATTATTTGTAAAGAAGGGGTTTGCAACCATATAATGAGATTAGGGAAAGGGTCTGCTACCAATATAATGAGATTAGGGAAGAGGCTTCCTGTGGAAAAGCGCCCATGACCTTTTGGAGTACATTATAGGTGACATCTGGACGTTGAAAACTAAGGTAGAGTGGTACTAAAATAAGTTAATCATTTGCCCTAAGGGGAGGGACTGTATATGCTATGTAACATGATTATGCATGTGTGTGTATAAAAGGGAGCTCTAAGCTAAAGGAAGACAGTTGCTTCATGGAGCAAACTCTGGCTTTGTTATGCAATAAAGTCTAATTCTTGAATTCACAAGCTCATGTGTCTTGAGAGATATTTTCGAGTTATCTCTTAGTCAAATATTTCTACGACATAATTGGCGAGCTTGTCCAGAAGTTGAAAAATAGGGATCAGAGACGGTGTACATCTGCGGTTGTGAAACGGCTTGGACGGACCATACAAACAAAAGCGGCCGCTTTTAAGAGGTAAGCCAAGTTCTTACTTATATAGTATAACGTTTGTGTGGTTCGATCTGGGGCTCGGCAACATCTGCAGAAAAACCTAGTAGGCCTCTCCAAATATAAGAACCAGAAAATTAGACACTGGGAGCTTTTGAATTTAAAATACATGCTAAATTATAAAAAAGCCTCGAGGGTTGCAATAAGTAGAAAATAGTATAAATAGGTCTGCCTGGGTTAGGGTAGGTCAGTCATTATGGTTGAGTGGGGTGGGTTATCTGTCTCGTTTGAGTTGATCATTTGGTCAGTATGAATGCATCTGTTTGACTAAACCGACGGTTTGACGCATCTTGTACTTGTCAATGACACTCGGTTGTTCGTCTGAACCGTTTTTTCAAAAACATCTGATTCAATTGTTCATCCTGCTACTAATTCTGTTTAATCCATTGAGATTTGATAGATTGTGGTCAGGTTGGATGATTACTCTGTCTCATTCGGGTTGCTGAGTTGGACAGTCTGATTGATCTGTTTGATTCGACTGCTCAGCTCGTGCGTTCAATCGTCGGGGTCACTCGGTTGCTCATCTGATGCGTCTGTTCGATTCGGTCGATTCATTTGATTCATTGTGCTGATCGCTCTGTCTGGGTCATTTCGACACGGACGGCTGTCCAGCTGGTTGAGCGATCAGACAATAACATGTTAAGTCCTGCGAATACCGCTATAAACGTGTAGCAAAAGTGTATCGTTTATAGGCTGCTTAGGTAGGCAGAAATCCTGTGTAATACTGCTCCTTTTTCTGTGTTGAGGAAGTGTAACAGAAAAAATAGGGCCGAATTTACAGGTCGCTTAGGAAAGCGTAGTAGAAGTCCAGGTGTGTAGAGGAAGTGTAACACCTAGGGGGCTAAATAAATAGAAATCCTGTGGATACCGCTTTGGAGAGCTAAAATTAGCACTCCAGAGGTCTGAACGGGCAGGTAGGGCATCATCCTGTGTTGTGGTGATGCCAAAATTAGGTAGGGTCAATCAGGTAAAAAAGTTAGGTCATCCGGCGTAGGTGACACCATAAATTGGAGTAACACCGGTCATCCTGAGTAGGTGAACGGGTTAAATAGTCACAAGGGCTTACAATTTTGATAAAGTGTTAAATAGAGTAGGTCTGCTCATCTGGTGTGAGTAAGTGGTTTGCTTTGGCGGCTGTGAGTCATTCAACTGTCTGATTCATTTGGGCACAAGTGGCTGCTCATCTGTATGAATGAAAATAATAAGAAATGCTGCGGATAACAGCTTATTTTCTGTGTTGAGGAGAGAAGCTGTGTTTGAGGTCGTTTGAAGTGTCGGAGTTTGGTGGAGAAAGGTTGGCGCACCCTCTCTGGACCGTTACTTAAGTGTAACCTGGTAAGAGGGACGCACCCGGTCTCACACCAAGAGTGAAAGCGGGAGAGTGCAAGTGAGTGTGAAAATCTCTGTCCTTGTAAGGGAAAGATTTATGAGGTGTCCACACAAAAGAAAAGTGGACATCAGGATAGATCATTTTATTATTACATAAAGAATATAGCTGAGTGATTTAAAGCTAAGATAAAAACACTAGTAAGGGAAAGATTTATGAGGTGTCCACACAAAAGAAAAGTGGACATCAGGATAAATCATTTTATTATTACATAAAGAATATAGCTGAGTGATTTAAAGCTAAGATAAAAACACTAGTAAGGGAAAGATTTATGAGGTGTCCACACAAAAGAAAAGTGGACATCAGGAAATATTATTATGATATAAGGAGACTGTCAAATGCCCATTAATTGTCATGAGCACTCTCTCTCCCTGGTAGCAACATTAATTGCATTCAATTATCTTCCACTCTGCTCACCTCCCTCTCTCTACTCAGCCTAACTAGCTCCACCTGCCCTGCTCTGCTCTTGTTACCTGGCCAGCTGCACTGCATTTCCCACTCACCATCCTCACCTTGCCTCACTCTGTTCTAATTACTCTGCCAGCTGAACTGCATTTCCCCACTACCTCTCCCAGTATATCAAGCCCTGGTTTTCAGCCAAGCCCTGTCAGATCGTCTTCAAACCCGGACCAGTAACCTGCCTGTCTGCGCTCTGACTCCTGTTTGTGATACCGATCCTTTCTTGACTGCCTCCTTGTTCTACTGCCCCGTCTATCCCAACCTGCCTTCTGGACCTCGACTACTCTCCGATCTTCAGCCCCTCCGGTAACTCGTTTCTGCCTTCTGTCTCTCACCACGATATTTGCCCAGCCCTGATCTGTACTTCTGCCTGCCATTCATATTGCTGTTGTGTGTGTGTGTTCCCCCAGGTCTCCGACCACCAGATGAGCGTGCCCAGACGTTTCACCACCCTCAGCCCGATACGCCGCTCCATCACTGGGGAACACACACACTAAGCACTTGGACTGGACACCCCCGGACATTTGGTGACCCCGGAGCACAGGTACCCACAGGAGGACCCTGAAAGACCCCTGACACCCCTGGGACTCCTCTTCCCGCCTGTAACCTTGAATAAAGAACTCTGAATTTGAACTTGCGCTCTTGGGTCCTCTTCTGTTCGTGACAGAACGATCTGACCATCATGGACCCAGCGCACTCCCCTGACCACGATGGAGGAAGAGCCAGAGAGGACTGCCCTACAGCGACTGGAACGCTCTGAGGGAGACATAAATCGGATGGCTGGCGACATCGCTTCCCTTCTCCAGCTATTCAACCAGCAGCAACAACAGTTCCAACTGCAGCAACAACAGCTAGCCCAAGCCCTGCAACTACTCTCAAGCCCGGCTACTCCACCTGCACCCCCTGGTCCTTTTGTTCCTGTACCACCGATACTCCTTCATCCCTCCGCTGGAGGTCCCAATGCTGCAGGCCCGGCAGTGCTGCCACCAGATCCCCACGCTCCTGAACCAAGGATTGGGAACCCGGAACGTTTTGATGGCAACCAGAAGCAAGTAAGACCATTCTTGAGCAGCTGCCGAATCCAGTTTGCACTACAGCCCAGGACTTTCTCAACAGAGGGAGCCAAGGTGGGGTATGTCATCACACATCTCACCGGTCGAGCTCGGTTGTGGGGGAACGGCGAATTCGACCGGCAACCCCAGCCTGTGCCTCCTTCAGTGCCTTTGAGGAGGAGATGTTAAAGGTCTTTGACCTAGGCTCGCCAACAGCCGAAGCGTCACAAGCTCTGCTCACCATCCGTCAGGGCAATCGGACAGTGGCAGACTTCTCCATTGACTTTCGTACCCTGGCCAGTCAAAGCTCGTTTAACCCAGAGGCACTGGTGCAAGCCTTCCTCCATAGCCTGGCGGACTATATCAAGGACGAGCTTGTTTCCCATGACCCGCCCTCAACGCTTGATGCCGCCATTGACCTTGCCGTTCGCATTGACCGCCGTATACAGACCCGGAGGAGGGAGAAGGGCCGTCTCAGTCAACCTGCCATCCGTACTCGGGTCGATACCGCTTCTGTCCAGCCCCTGCCTGTCAAGTCCCATAGCCAACTCAATCAGCCTGAGCCCATGGAGATTGGCCGTGCCTCTCTGACTCCCGAGGAGCGTCGGCGCCGTCTAAGCTCCAACCTTTGCCTCTACTGTGGTGGCGAGAATCACCGTGTCGCTACTTGTCCGGCAAAAGCCGCAGCTCACCAGGTGTAGGGGAGATCCGGGTGAGCTCAACAAGCCTTCAGTCTCCCTCCATCCGAAAGACCCTGCTTCATCTCCGCCTTCAGCTTTCTGACAAGACTCATACATTGGCCGCCCTTGTGGATTCCGGAGCCGAAGCAAACATCATGGACCCTGAGCTTGCACAGCAACTGGGCGTGAACCATCATCAACTGACACAACCCATTCCTGCACGAGCCCTGGATGGGCATCATCTTGGCACTGTCACTCATATCTCCGCCCCTGTGACAATCCTGCTGTCAGGAAACCACCAGGAGTCCATCCAGTTTCACCTCCTACACTCACCTGGCCAACCACTCATTCTTGGATACCCGTGGCTCCGTCAGCACAACCCCCACATCGACTGGGAGACAGGAACAGTCCGTGAGTGGGGAAGGAGTTGTCACCAGACCTGTTTAAGGGGGCCACCCTGCCCGTTCACCGGGGAAGGATCTAGCGCTACCTCCGACATATCCAATGTTCCGGCCTGTTACCACAGCCTGAAAGAGGTGTTCAACAAATCCAAGGCGACATCTCTACCCCCACACAGACCCTATGACTGCGCGATTGATCTCCTGCCTGGCACAGCACCTCCCAAGGGTCGTCTGTATTCACTGTCAGCCCCGGAAAGAAAGGCCATGGAGGACTACATTAATGACTCTCTTGCCTCCGGGATAATTAGACCGTCGTCTTCCCCCCGCAGGGAGCCGGGATTCTTCTTTGTCGGCAAGAAGGACGGTTCTCTTCGTCCATGCATAGATTACCGGGGTCTGAACGACATCACGGTTAAGAATCGCTACCCACTGCCCTTACTTTCGTCTGCCTTCGAACTGCTGCAGGGAGCCACTGTATTCACTAAGCTGGACCTTCGCAATGCCTACCATCTGGTGCGGATGAGGGAGGGAGACGAATGGAAGACAGCGTTCAACACACCAACCGGCCACTATGAATATCTCGTCATGCCCTTCGGCCTCACCAATGCCCCAGCAGTTTTTCAAGCCCTAGTGAATGATATCCTCAGGGGACATGCTAAATACGTTCGTATTTGTGTACCTTGACGATATTTTAATATTCTCAAAGACTCTGTCAGAACACACGCACCACGTCCGGTTGGTCCTGCGCCGCCTGCTGGAGAACTCTCTTTTCGTGAAGGCAGAGAAGTGCGAGTTCCATGCCAAGACCGTTTCATTCCTGGGGTATGTGGTGACCGAGGGCAGCATTCAGATGGATCTCACGAAGGTGTCGGCTGTCACTTCCTGGCCAGTTCCTGAGTCTCGGAAGAAGTTGCAACAGTTCCTGGGCTTTGCCAACTTTTATAGGAGATTCATCAGAAACTATAGCACAGTGGCTGCACCCCTCACGGCGCTAACCAGCACTAAACAACCGTACCAATGGACATCAGCTGCTGATAAGGCCTTCAATATCCTCAAGACATGTTTCACTTCTGCTCCCATCCTCCAGATGCCAGATGCAGCAAGGCAGTTTGTGGTGGAGGTAGATGCTTCGGACGTGGGAGTGGGTGCAGTGCTTTCTCAAAGAGCAGCTGAGGATGGCAAGATGCACCCCTGTGCCTTCTACTCCCGTCGGCTAACCCCTGCCGAATGCAACTACGACATTGGGAACCGCGAGCTGTTGGCTGTCAAGCTCGCCCTTGAAGAATGGCGGCACTGGTTAGAGGGTCAAAGGAACCATTCGTAGTGTGGACAGACCACAAGAACCTGGAGTATATCCAAACAGCCAGGAGGCTGAACTCCCGTCAACAGCGGTGGTCTCTGTTCTTTACGCGCTTCAATTTCACGCTCTCCTACCGCCCGGGATCTCGCAACATCAAACCTGATGCTCTTTCCCGGATGTTTCAGAAGGACGAGACCACCGCCATGACAGCTCCCATTCTTCCCAGCCACTTGGTCGTAGCGGCCCTCACCTGGGAGATCGAGAAGCAGGTCATGGAGGCTCTTCGGGACCAGCCAGGTCCAAGCACCAGCGCCCCCAACCGTCTGTCTGTTCCAGCAAATCTCAGGTCACCTGTGATTCAGTGGGGGCACGAATCCCGTCTGGCCTGTCATCCCGGCATCACTCGCACCCTTCATCTGGTCCGCCAGCGGTTCTGGTGGCGGGGGATGAGACGGGATGTCCGAGAATTCATCCGAGCTTGTCCCACTTGTAACCCGAAACAAGACTCCCAACCAGCCTCCTGCTGGGTTGCTGCAACCCCTACTCATACCCAAGAGGCCCTGGTCCCACGTTTCACTGGACTTTGTTACGGGCCTTCCGCCCTCTGACGGACACACAGTCATCCTTACCATTGTTGACCGCTTTAGTAAGATGACCCACTTCGTGCCCCCTTCCCAAACTACCCTCTGCTAAAGAGACCTCCCAGGTGGTCCTGGAACATGTGTTTCGTATCCATGGCCTACCCCAGGATATAGTGTCAGACCGGGGGCCCGCAATTCTCAGCAACCTTTTGGAAGGAGTTCTGTCATCTCCTTGGGGCCACCGCCAGCCTATCGTCTGGATTCCACCCGCAGTCAAACGGCCAGACTGAACGCATGAACCAGGAGCTGGAGAAGGCACTGAGGTGTGTGGCTTCCCAAAATCCCCGGGCCTGGGCTCAACACCTGCTCTGGGTGGAATATGCCCATAATTCACTCACCAGTTCCTCCACCGGGCTCTCCCCCTTTCAGTGTGTCTACGGGTATCAACCTCCACTGTTTGCCAGCCAGGAGGCGGATGCCACCTGTCCGTCTGCTCTTGCGTATGCCCGCCGCTGCCGCCGCACTTCCGGGCCCAGGCTCGCACTGTGCTCCTGAAGTCTGGAACCAGCTACGCCGTCGGTGCCAACCGACGGAGGACCCCAGCACCTACTTACCGGGTTGGTCAGAAGGTCTGGCTGTCTGCCCGGGATCTGCCGCTGCGGGTTGTATCACGACAGCTGGCCCCCTCGCTTCATTGGTCCTTTTCCTGTGCAGAAAGTCATCAGTCCAACGGCGGTCCGACTTCAGTTGCCCGCTTCCATGCGGGTCCACCCCACCTTCCACGTCTCCAAGGTCAAGCCGGTCCATGAAAGTCCCCTGGTCCCTGCAGCTCCGGCGCCACCTCCTCCGCGCCTCGTAGATGGCGGTCCTGTCTTCACCGTCCGGCGGCTGCTCCGCTCTAGGCGAAGGGTAGGGGTCTCCAGTACCTCGTTGATTGGGAGGGATATGGTCCAGAGGAGAGGACCTGGATCCCGGCCAGGAGGATAGTGGACCGGACCCTTATCACTGACTTCCACCGACTACATCCTGATCAGCCTGCAATCCGTAGGGGCCGTCCAAGAGGGGTTCCTAGCCGTCCGGCCCGCCCTGCTCCTGTCTCAGTGCCTGTCCTGTCTCCCGACCGTGACCCTCCAGCTCCTTCTGAGGATGAGGAGATTCACTCGGACCGCTCGGAGGAGTTCTGACCCGCCGCCTGCTCCCCTCCACCCTCCCGGCATGATGTTGTTCTTGGGACTTCTGGGGCCGTCCCTTGGAGGGGGGTCCTGTCATGAGCACTCTCTCTCCCTGGTAGCAACATTAATTGCATTCAATTATCTTCCACTCTGCTCACCTCCCTCTCTCTACTCAGCCTAACTAGCTCCACCTGCCCTGCTCTGCTCTTGTTACCTGGCCAGCTGCACTGCATTTCCCACTCACCATCCTCACCTTGCCTCACTCTGTTCTAATTACTCTGCCAGCTGAACTGCATTTCCCCACTACCTCTCCCAGTATATCAAGCCCTGGTTTTCAGCCAAGCCCTGTCAGATCGTCTTCAAACCCGGACCAGTAACCTGCCTGTCTGCGCTCTGACTCCTGTTTGTGATACCGATCCTTTCTTGACTGCCTCCTTGTTCTACTGCCCCGTCTATCCCAACCTGCCTTCTGGACCTCGACTACTCTCCGATCTTCAGCCCCTCCGGTAACTCGTTTCTGCCTTCTGTCTCTCACCACGATATTTGCCCAGCCCTGATCTGTACTTCTGCCTGCCATTCATATTGCTGTTGTGTGTGTGTGTTCCCCCAGGTCTCCGACCACCAGATGAGCGTGCCCAGACGTTTCACCACCCTCAGCCCGATACGCCGCTCCATCACTGGGGAACACACACACTAAGCACTTGGACTGGACACCCCCGGACATTTGGTGACCCCCGGAGCACAGGTACCCACAGGAGGACCCTGAAAGACCCCTGACACCCCTGGGACTCCTCTTCCCGCCTGTAACCTTGAATAAAGAACTCTGAATTTGAACTTGCGCTCTTGGGTCCTCTTCTGTTCGTGACAATTAATAATAAATAAGTTCTAACCAAACAATAATCAAAGAAGCACAAATAGTCTAACAATAAAAGCAAATACTAATATAAGAATAAATAAATAGGAAGAATAATAAAATAGATTAAAAAAGGAAGTTAAAAAATATAGGCCATAAATATGAATAAAACGGCGGTAGAAATACTGAGTGCCAGGTATCCCTTAGGCAAGGAAGAAATAGCGAAAACATCTGAAAAATGGGAGAAACGCACCAGGAAAATGGGCACCAAATGGCCAGAAGGAGGAACATTTGATGTCTCGGTGTGTGAGGAAATGGAAACACTGATAAAGAACCATAAAGCAAAAAACACAGGAAAGAAGAGAAGCGTCAAAAAAGAAAGAGAAAAAGAAGTACTCAACATGTTCAAAATGGAAGGAGAAGGATTGCTAAAGAACATGCGAGAAGCCAGAAACATGTTGAGAAAAGATGATGAGAAAACAAACAAAAATAAAGCAGATTGGTCTGTGGGACCCCCACCATATGTTGGTGGACAATATCCCCAGGTGTCCGGAGTAGTATCAATTAAAGGAGAAATAGAAATGGAAGAAGAAAGACCTTTGTTTACATCCTCCCAAAGGATGGAAAAAGACTCAAAGGAAACAGAAGGAATCAAGCGAAGGGTAGAAATCAAGCCAAATAGATTGGACTGCTATGGAGAGCTGAGGGAAGCATTGGGAAGAATGAAAATGACAAAGAGAGATGATGGAGAACTCTCAGATGCAGAAATGGCAGATATTGAAGCAACAAACGAACAAATAGAGAGAGAAATGGACAGGATGAGGCGAATGTTGAGAGAAAAGGAAGAAAAAAAGAGGGAGCAAAGTGAGGTAAGACAGCATACAGGCAGAGAGCTAGAGGGGGAAGAAGGAGCATCAGCTGAAATATGGGGAGATTGCAATCAAGGCATAAGGGAAGAAAGATTGCGCAATAGGAGAACATTGAGAAGACCTGAAAAATATAAGGGACAGTATCCAATTCTAATTAAAGGTACCCAGGCTCACTATGTTCCGTGGGGATCACAGGACCTGGAAGGATTGGTTGCCCGTCTGCCAGATTTGCATGATGGGGCGGGAAAATGGATTAGGATTTTTGAGGAACAGACCATGGGGAAACTGCTGGCTGTGGGGGATCTGAAGGCACTGTTGGCGAGGGTGGTTGGAAAGGCAAAGATGGAGGACATACTGGGGAACAGTGACCTGAGTAGAGAAGTGAGTGACCCACAAGGAGATGGGATGGACTTTGATTCACACCGCCCCGAAGTCTGGCAAGCACTAAGACTGGAATACCCGGCGAGAATTGACCCCAAGTCATTGAAAGGGGGGACATTGGGAGAAACTGAGAATCCAGCTGCCTATCTACATGAACAGATGAAACGATGGAGACTGGAAACGGAACGAGATCCAGAAGGGGACCCACTGATGACAACTCTATTCCGAAACGCCATAATAGAGGCAATGCCCCAATCAGTGAGAAGCAGGCTGGAGGATGTGGTGGGACTAACCTCAAAGACACACAAAGAATTATGTGATCATGTGATACATGCAGTAGAAAAACACAGAAAGGATGAACAGAGATTTATGGAGCAGGGGAGAGACATTCAGAGGAAACTGACTCAACTCCAATTGGAAGAACTGACAAACAGAGGGAAGAAGAAAATCCAGGCCCCAGTAACAACACCTGCGAATGAAACAGGAATGATGGCTGCAGTCACTCCAGGAGGGCCATATCTGCCTCCCGCGCCACAGGCCCAAGTACAACCCACAGTACCAGTAGTGAATGTGTATGCACAACAACCCCGGCAATGGAATAATAACAATAAACAACAAAGATTTCAGCAAAATAATCAAAAAGGAGGAAATCAGGGCCCACAAGGGCAACCTGGAATTTGCTGGGGATGCCAGCAGCAAGGGCATATCAGACGAAACTGCCCCACAAACCCCTGGCAACAACAGGGAAACAAAAACCAAAATAATTGGAAGCAACCTGACGGCTGGCAACAAAATCAGCAACAAATCCAAGGTCCTGTGAATCCATGGGCTGGGCCCAATCAGGGTATTAGGGGTGCCCAGAGAATCCCTACCGGGGAGGGTCAGTTTACAGTACTAACTACACGAGCTGATCAAGAACATATGCTGCAGGTTCAAATAGAGAACAGAGGCACACCCATGATGGTTGACACTGGAGCCACTTACACTTGTGTAAGTCCAAATTATGCCTCTCACCTCCCCATGTCTGGCAAATATGCCAAAACTATAGGATTCTCGGGACAAACGCAGTTAATTCCAATGACAGCTCCAGTTCGCCTGACAGCGGATGACAAATCCGCAACCCTCCCTATACTTGTATCAGAACACACCCCTGTCAATCTATTGGGAAGAGATGCCCTATGCAAAATGGGTATACAAATTCGATGTTCCTCTGATGGGGTAATTATAGACAGGGCAGGGTTAAACTTACAAATGGTAATGAAACAGGATACAGCAAATGTCTATTGGTTAGGGGATATCGAGACAGAAGTAGATAGGGTAGTAAAGAAATGGGGTAGGTTTATTCAGGCTCAGATACCAGAAGCAGAAAGAGGAAAGTCAGAATTTCACTGCACCATGCAATATGATCCCTATCGTGATGATCTTTTAGAGCAACTGTGGTTGTTAAATGCAAATGTAAAATCAGTTCCTATAATGTCTCAGTACATAATTATAGGAAAACAAGGAGCAGCAATGGAGGTGACGGACATGGATGGCTCAGACTTTGTGGCAAAATGGTACAATGTTTCTGAAGCTGCCCCACACATTACTTTGCTAGTAAACAAGGAAATGGAGGCAAAGGATTTGGGCCCCATGATGAAGCGAGCAAAAACAATTCAATGGACCAAGACAGAAAATCCACTGATTTATCACTCAAAAGATAAAGCCTTCATCAAGATACACCATACTACAATAATGACTGGAGACCCAAGGGAAGTGGAAGTAACATCCCAACAGCTAACACAGCTAGGGGAAGCTACAGAATTTGAGGACCAGCAAAAACAGGAAATGGAGAAAAACATACCTCATGAGGTATGGTCACAACATGATACAGATGTTGGATTGGTAAAATCAGCAAGTCCTGTGTTTGTCAAAATAAAGCCAGATGTTAAGCCCCCTTGGAGGGCTCAATACTATATGAAACCTGAAGCAGAAGAGGGCATCAGTGGCACAATTGAGGGACTGATAAAAGCAGGAGTATTGATAGAAACACAAAGTTGTTGTAACACACCTTTGTTGCCGGTCCTTAAAGCAGATGGGAAAACGTGGAGGCTGGTACATGATTTAAGGGCCATAAATGAAATAGTACAAGATTGGCCTGCTGATGTTCCAAACCCTCATACGCTACTCACCAATGTTCCCCCAGAAGCAAAGTACTTCACAGTGATTGACTTATGTGGAGCATTTTTTAGTGTTCCCCTGGCAGAAGAATGCAGACACTTGTTTGCATTTACCTACAAAGGTAAACAACTTACGTATACTCGAACTCCACAGGGATTTAAGCATTCTCCTCATTTGTTCAATCGGGTGTTAAGAGTAGATCTAGAAGATCTAATACTTGAAGGAACATTGATCCAGTACGTGGATGACCTGTTGATCTGCGCTACCTCCTTAGAACAATGCCATGCTGATTCTATAAAGGTTTTAAAGCGACTGGCAGAAGGAGGACACAAGGTGTCAAAAAAGAAACTTCAGTATTGCCAATCCCAAGTTGAATATCTAGGAAGAACAATTGCACATGGAACAAAGGCAATAGCACCAGGACAATTGGAAGGAATCAGCAAGGCACCACTACCTCAAACAGTTGCTCAGATGATGACGTTCTTAGGGATGACTGGATTCAGCTCAGACTGGATAGAGGAGTATGCAGTTAAAACTGCTCCTCTACGAGAAATCATGAAAGAAGCAGGACAACTAGACCTTAGAGCAAGCCTGGAATGGAACATTGACGCATTGACTGCGTTCGAAACAATAAAGAAGGAAATACAGTCAGCGCCGGCTTTAGCAGCCCCAGATTACACAAAACCATTCTTGTTGTATGTGGCAAATAGATGTGATAGGTATGCAACAGCGGTACTTATGCAAGAGACATGCAGTGGAAGACGAAAACAACCTATTGCGTATTATAGTTCTAAACTAGATTCTGTTGCCCAGGGATATCCACCCTGTTATCAAGGTCTAGCTGCATTACAATATGCATATGACAAAGCGTCCACAATTACTATGGGATACCCGGTAATAATATATACACACCATAAAATAGTGGAACTAATAGAACAAGGGAAGTTTGTCCTTACCAATGCTAGAACTTTGGAATACTTGACTCTATTGACCTATCCAGATGTTTCCATTAAACGATGCAGTACAGTAAACCCAGCTGAAAGAATCCCCTTAGAGTTTGAGGGGCAAGCACATGACTGTGTAGCAGATTCATTGACATTTACTCGACTAAGGCCAGACTTAGAGTCAACCCCGTTGTCCAGCCTGGGGGTAGAGTGCATAGAAGAGTATTTTGTTGATGGATCCTGTTATAAAGATCATGTGGGAAATCATGCTGGCTATGCAGTAGTGCAAAAACAAGGAGACATATTCAAAGAGGTGATAGCAGAATACTGTCCACAGCCATGCTCAGCCCAGTTGGCTGAACTAAAGGCACTCACTGCAGCTTGCATCCTAGGAAAACGAAAAACTGTTAATATCTATACTGATTCAGCATATGCACACGGGGTGTGCCATCTATTTGGGGCAGTCTGGAAGCAGCGAGGGTTTAAGAAAAGTGATGGTACACCCATACAACACCACGAGCAGATTGTGGAATTAATGATGGCGTTAATGTATCCCACTAAATTGGCGATAGTGAAATGTCAGGCGCATAGGAAAGGAAAAGGATTTATAACCAAAGGAAACAATGCAGCTGATGAAGCTGCAAAGAAGGCATCTAGATGCACCGTCCCAGTGTTAACAGCACCAATGGTCATTATTGAATCCATACCACAGCCAGATGATATAATAAGGATGCAGGAAAGAGTAGGACCTTATGAACAGACAATGTGGCAACAAAGAGGGGCCACCAAAGATGTGAAGGGATTATGGAGGTCTCATGAAGGAACCATAGTAGCACCCATTGTGTTGCTCAACTTACTGATAACTGATGCGCATGGTTTTGACCATTGCGCAAGGGGGAAATAGTAAGGAAAATTAAAAACAAGGATACTGGTCTCCATACCTACAGGCAACAATAGATGAGGCATTAGCAAGATGTGAGGTGTGTGCACAAAACAATGTAAGAAAAGGAATAAAAACGCTGATAGGGCACATACCAGTTCCTGATGGACCATTTCGACACTTAGTCATGGACTATGTAGATATGATAAAAAAGGTGAATGGCAAAAGGTACATGCTAGTGATCATAGATAGATTCAGTAGATGGGTAGAAGCGGTACCCTCAGCAGATCTAGGATCAGGAACAGTAATCAAATTTCTAACTAGAGAAGTAATACCCAGATTCGGAATACCAACAGAAATCAGTTCAGACAATGGATCAGCGTTTATTCAGAAAACAGTGAAGCAAGTATTACAGCAGCTAATGATTAAGCAAAGATTAGGGTGTGTGTATCATCCGCAATCTCAGGGGATGGTTGAGAGAGTTAATGGCACCCTCAAGGCTAAACTGAATAAAATCTGTGCTAGTGCAAAGCTCAATTGGGTGGATGCACTACCACTAGCATTGATGAGTTATCGCATGCAAACTAACAGAAATACGCATCTAACCCCGCATGAAATGCTTACGGGTCGACCCATGCCAGTACCAGGTCTAAGAGGGCCCTACAAAGGACCCTCATTGGAACAATTAGAGATGGAACTTAAAGCATATGTAAGACAACTAACTGCTATACATAAAGTGATCTATCTCCAGGAAAAAGGGCGAGAATCGGAACCTGGACCAGAGGAGCCAGGGCCGGTGATTCCAGGAGATCAAGTCTACATCCGAGTGTTTCGCAGGAAGTGGAACGAGCCCAGGAGAGAAGGACCATATACGGTGATCCGAGCGACGCCCACAGCAGTACAGGTGGAAGGAAGCACGACGTGGTACCATCTAAACCACTGCACCAGGGTACCGAAGAGAACCGGTCTGCCATTGGCGAGCCATGGGGAAGAGGAGGATGTCGAGGCATCAGATGGAGTCCAGGAAGAAGAAGCATGCACGAGTCCAAGTGCCAACGTCGAAGGACAACAGACACTCCCACCTGAAAATCCGGAGAGTGGGGAGGTGGGGCCTGATGATGTGGGGAATACTGCTGATAGGATACCTGCCATGGCAGATCCCCCAAACACAAGCAGACACCCAGGGAATGGAGGGACAACAGGAGAAGGAGGAGGAAGCGATCTTTCTACTATTGAAGGAAGAGGCTCCTCTGCTGTTGAGGAAAGGGACTTTCACACAATTGACTTCTCTGCCCTCACCTGATCTCCGACAATTTAAGAACTGTGGAATTGCTCTAACGGTAATAGCAGTTAACCTAGGAGAGATGGTGGTGAGTCTGCCTACAACTATACAATATTCTAGAGATAGTCTTACTGAGCCAGGAAGAATTGCTGTTGTAAACAAAGAACAAGTATCGTATACAGGATGGCCTAGATTGGGGAAATGTCAGATTGAAGGATATGCAATGTTTAGAATAAAATGCCAAAAAATCATTGTGTAGAAGTTGAGCTAAAAGGGAATGGACATGAAAAAATAATGGATATAAAACAAGCCAATCATCTCATGATTTCGTCAGTATTTAAGAAATTGGTTCCTGAAGCTAAAATAAGGAATAGAATAAAAAAACATGTACCATTGGGGATAGCTCGAACTAGTATTTCTATTCCAGCGCAAGTACTGACAGTTGAAGAAATTCAAAGATCCTTTTCAATACGTAGGATAAAACCTCTGCCAGAAAGATCACTTTGTGGGTGGGCTAAACATCAAACAAGAGGAGAAGCAATCTGGGATGAATATGGCTGCCAAATAGAAGTTAACAAAGGAGACACTAGTTGGGAAATTACCTTTAAGGAATTGACTCAAGAAAATAATGCAAAGTACATATTGGAAATAGATAGTGTTAAAGGGTTAGAAGGAAATAGTATAACAACAATGGACATTGATCCTATTTCCAAACACCAATCTAGACAGGAGGAAGAACCTGAAATAGTTAATGTAACTATGACCACTACCCAAGGACCACTAATTACTATAGCAGTTGAACCAACAAAGACAGGATTAGAAAAAATAGGAACAAATGGGTTTTTTCAAAATGTATGGGATTCTTTAACTAGCTGGGGAAGTCAGGAAAATAGACAATCTACTCTAGCAACAGTAATACCGAAAGTAATGATAGCATCACCAAAAATAGAAAGGCTATGGGAGGGAGCCATGCAAAATGATTGGTACAAATGGGCACAATATTCAGCTAAAATAATTAATAGAAAAACTAATTGTTTAGTATGTGCTCCTTCTCCATTAAAAGAATTGATAGTAATACCAAGTCCACACAGTTACAAGGACTGTGCTAACTTCCAACGAAGCTACTGTCATCTTAAAAGAGGAGAAAGGCCCTACTGCCCTGCAGAATGTTTATCATTTTTGGGAAATCCCTATCATTACAGATTCTATAATCAAACAGGATGGGGAGAGTGGTGTAAAAAAAATAGATATCAGAATAGAGCCCAGAAAAATGGAAGCACCGGAAAAATACCGTATAGACTATAATCTAAATTATGAATGCTACAATAAAACGGATGGGGAGCACGATTTGGGAAAATTTAAGGGAAAGTGTGAGACCACATGGCACCTAAATAATGATACGTCCTGGAATGCAGATACCCCCCACAGAGCAGTTTATCAGGCAGCAGGATCAAGTACTGGGGCAATAGCTACAAATGGAGGGCCGGGTGACCCTGGGGAATGTGAGAAGCAAACACTAGCAATGCCATTGATTTCTCCTTATGAGGATCAATCGGTGGTAGTGGCAGATTTCTTTTGGGTATGTGGAGAACAAAAGATTAGAGCTACTTTGCCTAAAGGATGGAAGGGAGTATGTGCTAGAGTACAAATGCTTCAGGAGGTGGTTATATCAGAGTGGGAGGTAGACAAAACAACAAATAGGGATGCACAGAATAATAATAAAAGGGTAAAAAGATCATATGAACATGACCCCAATGTATATTTAGATGCAATAGGTCAACCCAGAGGAATTCCAAATGAATATAAGGCAAGAGATGAAATTAAAGCAGGATTTGAATCAATACTTGTCTGGATTTCAGCCAACAAAAACCTAGAATGGATCAATTATATTTATTATAATCAACAAAGGTTTATTAATTACACAGACTCTGCATTATCAGCTCTAGGAGAGCAAGTACAGGCTACCAGTAGAATGGCATGGCAGAATAGGCAGGCTCTAAACTGGCTATTAGCAGAAAAAGGTGGAGTTTGTGTTATGTTTGGAGATGAATGTTGTACTTTTATCCCCAATAATACTGCCCCGGATGGTTCTTTCACTGAAGCAATGACTAAACTCAAGGGACTACGAAAAGAGGTTAAGGATAATGCTGGGTATGATGCTCATGTTTGGGACTGGATGGAATTAACTTTGGGAAAATGGGGTGCAATGTTTACAAAAATGTCAATAATGATAGGAATATCACTTGTAGTAATGGGAGTAGTGTTTTGTTGTATACTGCCTTTGTTAAAATCACTTTTGATTCAAACCACAGTAAAACAAATGACTGTACAGACAATTGTTACTAGTTCAGCCAAAGAAATACACCCAGTTCAGGGAGCTCCAGGACAGTATGTTAATAAATATGGGAAATCTTGTAATGTTAAAGGAGGACCAATGGACTGCCCATTTGGGAATCCTCAATGTCTGTATGGAGTTGTTCCTGGGGGTGGATGGGCCTGCCATGGTTACAAAGCCCAGCAGGAAAACTTAGAGGTTAATATAGAGGAAAACCTTGCAGACTTGTATCCAATACCTGACTGGGCTATGGGGCCTCATCAAGATGGGTCAAGTAAAGAGGAAGATATATTGGTTTAAATATATGCGTGTAAAATGAAACCACATATGGCAAGGCTAAGAATAAGTAAATGCGCATGCTTACATTCATTTTAAAATTTATCTTTGTATTATTGGGACATTATTGGAATGTCCCAAAGGGGGGAATATATGGATGATTTTCAAGTACATATGTTGTAGAATTAAACACCTATATGCCTTAAAATGTTTATGGATTGAGAACCAGTTGAAGGGCAGAGACATTTGTGTTTTTCATAGACTCTCTGCAGCTGGTCTGAGTATGTCAATGACATGTGATGGCTGTGTGGGGATTGGAGTAACAATGGACCTAGTGTTATCATTTGTTTTGCTTATGACCCTATGACCTGACACATGGCCACATGCACATAATCTCAAGGGCCAGGGAGGATGGTAAATGATAAATGCCTTAATGTATGTATGTGTATTATTTGTAAAGAAGGGGTTTGCAACCATATAATGAGATTAGGGAAAGGGTCTGCTACCAATATAATGAGATTAGGGAAGAGGCTTCCTGTGGAAAAGCGCCCATGACCTTTTGGAGTACATTATAGGTGACATCTGGACGTTGAAAGCTAAGGTAGAGTGGTACTAAAATAAGTTAATCATTTGCCCTAAGGGGAGGGACTGTATATGCTATGTAACATGATTATGCATGTGTGTGTATAAAAGGGAGCTCTAAGCTAAAGGAAGACAGTTGCTTCATGGAGCAAACTCTGGCTTTGTTATGCAATAAAGTCTAATTCTTGAATTCACAAGCTCATGTGTCTTGAGAGATATTTTTGAGTTATCTCTTAGTCAAATATTTCTACGACACCACATCACCAAAAATCTCTATACCAGGCGAACTCTATACCAGGCGGTGTCAGAGGAAGGAAATTGTCAAAGACTCCAGCCACCCTAGTCATAGACTGTTCTCTCTGCTACCACACGGCAAACGGTACCGGAGCGCCAAGTCTAGGTCCAAGAGTCTTCTAAAGAGCTTCTACCCCCAAGCCATAAGACTCCTGAACATCTAATAAAATGGCTACCCAGACTATTTGCATTGTGCACTGCTGCTACTCTCTGTTGATTATCCATGCATAGTCACTTTAATAACTCTACCTACATGTACATATTACCTCAATTACTTCGACTAACCGGTGCCCCCGCATATTGACCCCCTGTATATAGCCTCGCTATTGTTATTTCACTGTAAGGTCTACACCTGTTGTATTCGGTGCATGTGACAAATAACATTTGATTTGATGTTGAAAGCACTGTGTGTGTATCCTAACAACTAATTGCAGAGCATCACCTGTGAAATTTCATGTGAAAATCTTTATCCACATTTGATAACGTGAAAATCCACACCTAAAAATTTATGTGAAATATCGTCACGTGAAGTGATCCAAAAACGCATAGTTTCAAATTATTTCATTTGTGAAATTTCTCATGTGAAATAAAATTAGCAAAACATGGAATGTTCACATGAATTCATGTGATTTTCCAAATGTGAAATCATGTGGTTTTTCGATAAGGGATTGGCTTCAGAAACCGCGAGAAGTTTCCATTTACCACAGTGAGCGTTTGATTCTATCTGTTCTCCTGTACCTTTCCTGGCTGGCAAAGTACCAGGATGTTGTCTCTGGTTTTACATCTGAATTTAGCGAACTGAATTTGAAAACTGAATCTGAATGCATCTGAGAAGTTTAATGTATGAAACTTTGATCAACTTGAAATGAGAACATGTAAACTTGATACACAGACAATGAATGCAATATATACCATATTGAAACTGAATATATATATATATATATATATATATATATATATATATATATATATATTGAACTTGAATATTACATTTAAATTTAAATTTAAAACGGAATGCAATATTCATTAATTTCAGTTTCAAATCATGAAACACAAGTTCAATTGATGAATTCAATGATTCAATTTGTGCATTAAATGTTAAAATTTTTTTTACCTACATCTGCACCTGAATCAGGTGTGCTAGTTCAGTTCTACAAAAAAGTTGTGAAACGTCTGGTGGTCCTCGAGGAGAGGTTTGAGAAGCACTGAACTGAGGTATTGTGAAACAGATCACACACATTTAGATACACATCTTATAACATAGGTCAGGATTTAATCTATGGCGCATTGTTGACAAACGCACATTTAGATACACATGTACAGTGCTTTCAGAAAGTATTCACACCCCTTGACTTTTTCCAGATTTTGTTGTGTTACAGCCTGAATTTAAAATTGATTAAATTGAGATTTATTTTCCCTGGCATACAAGAATACCCCATATTGTCAAAGTGGAGTTATGTTTTTTTGTTGTTGTTTTTTAAACAAATTAATTACAAATGCAAAGCTAAAATGTCTTGGGTCAGTAAGTATTCAACCCCTTTGTTATGGCAAGCCTAAATAAGTTCAGGAGTAAAAATGTGCTTAACAAGTCACATAAGTTGCAATGATGGTGTTTAACATGATTTTTGGCTACCTCATCTCTGTGCCCCACACATACAATTATCTGTAAGGTCCCTCAGTCAAGAAGATAATTTCAAACAGATTCAACCACAAACATCAGGGAGGTTTTCCAATGCCTCGCAAAGAAGGGCACCTATTGGTGGATGGGGGGAAAAAAACAGACTTTGAATATCCCTTTGAGCATGGTGAATGATGCATCCCCGGTTAAAGGAAGCGGGTTATTTTTAGTTAGTGCGAAGAGAAACTCAAAAGTATAAAGCATTAACATCACGAAGATGGTTTATTTCCAACATGACAGCAGATACAACATAGCCGAGTCCATCTGCACCCGCTCAAAGGTAGCACACTTGAATACCCAACAACCAATGAGGGCCTGCCAATAAAGCTATGCCCATCCAATCAGATACATATTTCTAATATCATGCACTGAACACGTGCATACCATTTTAACCAGGTGTGCATAATAACATGCTGCTTATCTCTCAAACACTACAGTGAAGTTATTAATTACACTTTGGATGGTGCATCAATACACCCAGTCACTACAACGATACAGGTGTCCTTCCTAACTCAGTTTCCGGAGAGGAAGGAAACCGCTCAGGGATTTCACCATGAGGCTAATGGTGACTTTAAAACAGTTTACAGAATTTAACCTAATTGACAGAGTGAAAAGAACGAAGCTTGTACAGAATAAAAACATGCATCCTGTTTTCTCATAAGGCACTAAAGTAATACTGCAAAAAATGTGGCAAAGCAATTAACTTTTTGTCCTGAATACAAAGTGTTATGTTTGGGGCAAATCCAATACAACATATTACTAGTACCGCTCTCCATATTTTCAAGTATAGTGGTGGCTGTATCATGTTATGGGTATGCTTGTAATTGATAAGGACTGGGGAGATTTTCAGGATAAAATGGAATGGTGATAAGAAAACCTGGTTCAGTCTGCTTTCCACCAGACACTGGGAGATTAATTAACCTTTCAGCAGGACAATAACCTAAAACACAAGGCCAAATCTACACTGGAGTTGCTTATCAAGAAGGCAGCGAATGTTCCTGAGTGGCCGAGTTACAGTTTTTACTTAAATCTACTTGAAGATCTATGGCAAGACCTGAAAATGGTTTTCTAGCAGTGATCAACAACCAATTTGACAGAGCTTGAAGAATTTTTGAAAAGGATAATGGGCAAATGTTGCACAATCTGAGTGTGAAAAACTCTTAGAGATTTACCCAGAAAGACTCACAGCTGTAATCGCTGCAAAAGGTGCTTCTACAAAGTATTGACTCATGGGTGTGAATACTTGTGTAAATTAGATTTTTCTGTATTTAATTTTCAACAAATTTGCAAACATTTCTAAAAACATGTCATTATGGGGTATTGTGTGTAGATGGGTGAATAAAATAATACATTTAATCCATTTTGAATTCTGTCTGTAACCCAACAAAATGTGGAATAAGTCAAGGGGTATGAATACTTTCTGAAGGCACTGTAACTGACATCTTCAAGCATAGGCCAGATTTGAATCAATGGATAATTGTTGAGAACTGAACTTGACATTAAAGGTAATTGACACTTGCGCCGACATCACAGGGTTTAGCATGAATGTGATCTCCATGAATGTCAGGGAAATTGCGTTGAAAGGTGCATTGACAACAGTGCAGTGCGTTGTTGATCATGCACCTTTGATTGAATCCCAGCCATATACAGTTTATTTTGCTGACAATTTGTTGCTTTCACAGAGTTAGTATCATAATGGACATGGCTATTTGAATAGTCATGGCTGTTATGTTGATCCAAGTTATCACTGCCTTCAATCAGGACCGTATCAGAATAATTGATCGAGTTACCTCTGAACCATTGTACCTTTTAATTTGGAAAAAGCGCTTGATATGATAATATATGCATATTTAAATAGGGTGAATATATTTTATTTACTTGACAATCAACAATCAAACGTTTCAAACATTCCTTATTGAACGATTTATATTTTTCACACAGAAAATAAGTTAGTGAGTGTGTAAAATACAATTTCTATGCAAATGTATTTATCTCTTTTAATTTTTTTTATTTTAACATACATTGTACATTTTTTACATGTCTGTTCACAATCATGATTATGTATTTACACAAACATAAGATTGAATATATTATGTAAAGATATTCTATCAAAATGAATA
This sequence comes from Coregonus clupeaformis, assembly GCF_020615455.1. Taxonomy (NCBI): domain Eukaryota; kingdom Metazoa; phylum Chordata; class Actinopteri; order Salmoniformes; family Salmonidae; genus Coregonus; species Coregonus clupeaformis. Next base: position 834,204 of record NW_025533494.1, on the reverse strand, counting down.
AAAGTGCCTTATTTCAACAGGACTCCAGCTCTTCCCTTTAACAATGAGATCACCATGGCTGCGTCTCAAATTCATGGCTGCGCACCCTATTCCCTATCAAGTGCACTACTTTTGAACATAACACTATGGGTCCTGGTCAAAAGTAGTCACTAAGTAGGGAATAGGGTGCAATTTGGGGCGCATCAAATGAGTATGGCACCAGAATTGCGAATGGATAACTAAGTCATTATATTGTACTTTGAATAGTGAAATGTCTCTGTTGTGTTTAATTGACAACAGAGGATGACGGGCCATAATGCAATGTGATGGCAGACTAGGAAGTGCCTCCAAAATAGCACCCTATTCCCTATATAGTGTGCTACTTTTGACCAGAGCCCTCTCCTATGATTTACATGTTGCTAAGGCAACATAAGCTGGAGTGACGAGTTGGCTTCATCCATAAAGTATAGTGATGAAGAGACTGAAGAGACACACAGACAGACCTTGGAGAGAGGAAGTCACTTCACTGAAACAGGACAAGACTGTGTAAATGCATCTTCCTTCATACTCCATGTATTAGGATGCTGGGTGGAAGGGTGTGTGTGTGTGTGTGTGTGTGTGTGTGTGTGTGTGTGCACGTGCGCGTGCGCGTGTGTGTGTGTGTTGGTTTGGGTTTTTGTGGGTACACGTGGGTGTAGGTTTGTATGTGTGTGTTTCAAATAAAATCTAATTGAATTTGTCACACGCTTCGTTAACAACAGGAGTAGACTAACAGTGAAATGCTTACTTATGGGCCCTTCCCAACAATGCAGAGAGAGAAAAAATGATAATAGTAATAATTAATAATAATAGTAATAATTAACACATAATGAGTAAAGATAACTTGGCTATATACACGGGAACCAGTACCGAGTTGCAGGGGTACGAGGTAATTGAGGTAGATATGTACATATAACTAGGAATAAAGTGACTAAACAGTAGCAGCAGAGTCACAATAGCAAAAAAGGGACGGTTGAGCTAACGTGCACTAATGTGATTAGCATGACTGTTGTAAGTAACAGCAAACTTTCCAGGACGAAGACATGTCTTATATGGGCAGAAAGCTTAAATTATTGTTAATCTAACTGCGCTGTCCAATTTACCGTAGCTATTACATTGAAAACATACCATGCTATTGTTTGAGGAGAGTGCACAACAACAAAAATCTTATCACGGCAACTTGTTTGATACATTTACCTCTGAAGGTAAATAATGTACTTACATTCAGTAATCTTGCTCTGATTTGTCATCATAAGGGTCACAGATATAAAATGTAGCATAGTTTTGTTTGATCAAATCAATTTTTATATTCAAATGTAGTAACTGGGTTCTACAGTTTGAACCCCTGCTGTCTCTGGCTCTACACCCACCACGCCCGGCCATCTAGATGTGTGAAAGTTTGTGTATAAGCTAATGATCCATCATGTATGACATTCCTGGGAGTGTGTAAACTTACATTTTGTATTACCATATCATTTTTGTATGTTTTCTATTGTTATGTACTTGAAAAAGTGTTAATTGACCAATTCGGCACATTTGGGCAGACGAAATACAAAATAGTCCAGTTTTGCAATGCTTCACTGGATCAATCTGAAACTTTAAACACACCCTGCTGCTATCTTCTAAATGGCAACTAAACTGCAATATTATATTGTGGCCTTTCTCTTGCATTTCAAAGATGATGGAACATAAAACAAAACAAAAAACCTTTTTTGTTTGTATTATCTTTTACCAGATCTAATGTGTTATATTCTCCTACATTAATTTCACATTTCCACAAACAAAGTGTTTCCTTTCAAATGGTATCAATAATATGCATATCCTTGCTTCAGGTCCTGAGCTACAGGCAGTTCGATTTGGGTATGTCAATTTAGGCGGAAATGTAAAAAAAGGGTCCGATCCTGAAGAGGTTAAACAAAAGGGTACATGCAGATAGTCTGGGTAGCTATTTGGTTAACTATTTAACAAAGTATTTAGCAATCTTGTGTCTTGGGGGTAGAAGCCGTTCAGGGTCCTTTTGGTTCCAGACTTGGTGCATCAGTACCGCTTGCCGTGCGGTAGCAGAGAGAACAGTCTATATGACTTTCTGAAGTGACTGGAATTGAAATGGAATTGACCCTAACCCTGCCAGACATGTTAAGGGCTTATGTATTGTATGTTTACAATGACAACCAATGTTGCTTTCCTTTCCATCTTCCACCACAATATTCATAGCAACAACTGATCATACTACCACTGTTTCACTATAGTGCCTCAGCAATTAATTCTACTATTACATACTGTATTGTGAAAATGATCTACTGTATGGATAATGAATGAAGATGATTGCAATACAAGCAAATTAATGATGACTTATTCACAGGAGTTGTAAGCCTGCTCCTAACCCATGTAGACAGTGCGCTAACAGGTAAGACCACCTTTCTGTTTCCTGTAATGTTTTTTATTATTATGTTAAATTATGTTTTTGTGTACTCTCATTATCCTAATCCTAATAGATAACTTTGTTAATCTGTTTTTAAAAGGTAATTGGACAAGACAAAGTTCAAGTTGCAACTTGACCTAAGCATGTTGAATTAGAGTACTGTAAAATGATTAGCAAACAATCAGGATTCAATGACTTGTGTTTCAGCGTGAAGCTCACAGAAGGCCAATGATGGGGACAGAGGATCTTGTAACAGCACTTACTGGCAAACCAACCCCACAAGTGTCTTGGAACTCGTCTGAAGTTCTTCTGTCTTCTCTCCATAGCGTCCGAACAGTTTGGGCTACACACAAATGCGTACATGTCGGTTGTTTTGCTCTAGGATGCCCACAGGACTCGTCTGAATGTCCCTAGGTACCAGTTGAAAAAATTCATGTTATTCGTGAACGAGGTGAACAAGTCTGGACGAGACAGACAGGCAGGCAGCGTTTCTCAGCCAGTCTAAATCATGAATCAGCTGGCATCATTTTTGTGTATATATACAACAAAATGTCAATTGAAAAAAGGTAAAACGAAACGAAGTGCAGCTAGTTTTCAGTCTTTCCAACTTCAGTTTTGTAACGAAGATGCTGGGAGTCGGGAAGCAGGTGCAGTCGGTGAGTTTAATAAGATCAAACATAGAGTGGATACAGGATCAAGAGTAGCATCTGAACATAACACAGAAACAATATTGCTTGATGGGTGATAACAAAGGAGTGCTAGATAACGGAGGAGTAATCAGGGAAGTGATGAAGTCCAGGTATGCCTAATGATGAGGCACAGGTGTGCGTAATGATGGGTTGCCAGGACCGGTGTTTAGTAGACCGGCGATGTCGAGCGCTGGAGAGGGGGACTTTGAATGGCCCCACAAACCGGGGGCTCAACCTTCCGGCAGGTGGAGCAGGAGGTTCCTGATGGAGAGCCAGACGCGATCACCAGGATGGAATACGGGTGCTTCAATACGGTGAAATAGCGGGCGACGTCCTGCGCACAAGGTGGGCCACCAGTACTTAACGGAAATGGATTGAGTTGTGTGGGTGATACCTGGGCGTCCAGCTGCGAGGGATGTTTGCACCCAGGTCAATAGCCAATCCCTTACCTCCATGGGAATGTAGGTGCGCTCCAGAGGACAGGTCGTAGGCGCGGGTTCCCTCTCCAGAGCCTGGAGGATGTCCACGTCTATGTCCCAAAGCACAGGAGCAACCATTCGGGAGGGCGGTATGATGGGCACACTCAGGACAACAACCTCTCCCGAATTGTGGAGATGGGACACGGTATCGGCTTTGATGTTCTTTGAACCTGGGCGGTATGACAGGGTGATGTTGAATCTGGTAAAGAAGAGAGCCCACCTTGATTGGTGGGGGTTCAGCTGCCAGGTTTTGATGGTCGATGAGGATGAGAAATGGGTCCGTGGCGCCCTCTAGCCAGTGTCTCCACTCCTCTAATGCCAACTTCACCGCCAGGAGCTCCCAGTCGCCGACGTCATAGTTCCTTTCTGCAGGAGACAGTTTTTTAGAGTAGTATGCACACGGATGCCATTTATGTGGATTACCTTGACGTTGTGACAGAACGGCCCCCACGCCCACTTCTGAGGCATCCACCTCCACCACGAAGGGCAGCATAGGATCTGTTTTTTTTAGCAATGGGGCGGAAGGTAAAACGCCCCTTCAGTAGGCGGAAGGCCTCATTGGCTGCAGGACTCCACACCATCTTACGGGGACCACCTTTGACGAGAGAGGTGAGAGAAGAAGCAATGGAGCTGAAATTCCTAAGGGAGCGGCGATAGAAGTTGGCATACCCCAAAAACCGCTGTAGTGCCTTTATGTTGGTTGGGACTGGCCATGACCTGACTGCAACTACCTTCCTCTCCTCCAAAACCACTCCCTGTGGGCTGATCCGATATCCCAAGAAGGAGATGGTGGTCTGATGGAATTGGCAATTCTCCCCTTTGACTTACAGACGGTTTTCCAGGAGGCGTTCCTGGACTACCCGGACATGGCCGATGTGCTCCTCCAAGGTAGCCAAGTAGATCAGGATGTCATCAATATACATGACCACCTGACGCCAAAGCATGTCCCGAAACACCTCATTCACGAATACCTGGAACACCGACAGAGCATTGGCTAATCCATAAGGCATCACCAAGTACTCGTAGGGCCCAGACATCGTGCTGAAGGCCGACTTCCAATCATCCCCCTCCCGGATGCAGATCAAATTGTAGGCACTCCGCAGATCCAGCTGGATGTCGGCCTGCAGGGCAACCACAGGATTCTCAACCGACGTGGAACCACAGGGTAAGGGAAAGCAGGTCTTCCAACATCCGGGTGCCCAGGCCGTGATCTCCGTCCTCGACCAGGAGATGGTGGGGTCGTGGCGTTGGAGCCACGGGAGGCCAAGGATGACTTTGTGTACAGGTACCTGGATGATGAGGAAGGGACGGTTTTCTTGATGCAGGGGTCCCACAGTGATGGTGAGGGGTGCTGTGATATGTGTGATTGTCCCAGATCCCAGTGGTCGGTTATCCAGCGCTTGAACTGGAAACGGAGAGGAGAGCCGCTATAAATTTAGGTTCAGGGAGGAGGCAAGGGCCTGGTCAATAAAATTCCCTGCGGCACCAGAGCTGTAGAAACAACAGATGATGGACAGCCAGCTAGTGAAATCAGCTAGTGAAGCCGCTGTTTGGAGGATATATTGGCAAGGTTTGCCGGCCCTTGACTTCGTCTCGGGCCTAACAACACCCGTGCCAATATATCCTCCAAACACCGGCTTCTCTGGCATTATCACGTAAGTATGTGTCACGCCCTGGCTCGGGGGACTCTCGTATGTTGAGCCAGGGTGTTAGTTTCTATGTTTTGTTGTGGGTTCTAGGTTATTGTATTTCTTTGTTTGAGTGACTCCCAATCAGAGGGAACGAGTGTCAGCTGTTGGCTCGTTGTCTCTGATTGGGAGCCATATTTAACTATCTGTCTTTCACGTTGTGTTTGTGGTTTCTTGTTCTCGTTGGGTTGTGTTCAACTGTAGACGTCACATTTCGTTTGTTATTTTGATCGTGTGATCATTTATCTAATAAAAGATGTTCACCTTCAACGCTGCGCATTGGTCCTCATTAGACGATCGTGACAGAAGAAACCACCAAGATGGGACCAAGCAGCGTGTTCAGGAGCCATCGCCAGGGAGATCCCTCACAGATCTCCTTCGCCTCCTGGACTGGGTCAAGCCGAGGGAGGAAGACAAGGGCTTGACATTATGGCAGAAGGGCGAGAAGCTGGCGAGGGATATGGAGACGTGGTCCACGGGTAGGAGAGACGCCCGAAAATTTTTAGGGGGGGGCTCACGACGGCGGACCAGCAGGAGGCCGCGATAGAGCGGTCCAGTGGGTTGCCGGAGAAGGCCGCCGGGTTACGGGGGCCACTGGTAGAAGAGGGGATGGAAGGTGTGGAGGCACGGCGAGAGGTACTGGCGTGTGTTGCCAGTCCGGTCCGGCCCGTTCCAGATCCCGGTGTGGAGCCAGTGGTGTGTGTCCCCAGTACGGTCCGGTCTATTCCTGCTCCCCGCACCGAACCTGCGGTGCGCGTCGCCAGCCCAGTCCGGCCCATTCCTGCTCCCCGCATCAAGTCTGTGGTGCGTCTCGTCAGCCCGGCTCTGCCCGTTCCTGCTCCCCGCACCAGGTCTGTGGTGCGCGTCGCCAGCCCGGTCCGGCCCATTCCTGCGCCCCGCATCAAGCCTGTGGTGCGTCTCGTCAGCCCGGCTCTGCCCGTTCCTGCTCTCCGCACCAGGTCTGTGGTGCGCGTCGCCAGCCCGGTCCGGCCCATTCCTGCTCCCCGCGTCAAGTCTGTGGTGCGTCTCGTCAGCCCGGCTCTGCCCGTTCCTGCTCTCCGCACCAGGTCTGTGGTGCGCGTCGCCAGCCCGGTCCGGCCCATTCCTGCTCCCAGCACCAAGTCTGTGGGGCGGTTCGTCAGCCCTGTCCGGCCCGCTCCTGCTCCCCACACCAAGCCAGTGGTGTGCGTCGTCAGTGCAGCACGGCCCGTGCCTGTTCCCCACACCAAGCCAGTGGTGTGCGTCGTCGGTCCGGCACGGCACGTGCCTGTTCCACTGGAGCCGGATCCGCCGCCTAGGCGGAGTGCCCACCCGGTCCCTCCCCTGTTGTGTTTCGTTGGCGCGGTCGGAGTCCGCGCCTTTAGGGGGGGGTACTGTCACGCCCTGGCTCGGGGGACTCTCGTATGTTGAGCCAGGGTGTTAGTTTATATGTTTTGTTGTGGGTTCTAGGTTATTGTATTTCTTTGTTTGAGTGACTCCCAATCAGAGGGAACGAGTGTCAGCTGTTGGCTCGTTGTCTCTGATTGGGAGCCATATTTAACTATCTGTCTTTCACGTTGTGTTTGTGGTTTCTTGTTCTCGTTGGGTTGTGTTCAACTGTAGACGTCACATTTCGTTTGTTATTTTGATCGTGTGATCATTTATCTAATAAAAGATGTTCACCTTCAACGCTGCGCATTGGTCCTCATTAGACGATCGTGACAGAATGGGCTAACAGCAGTAAGGCCAAATTAACATTTTCATCAAATAATTTCATAATCTTTTTTTTTGATACTTCAAGGGTTTCTTAAAATTCTAAATAGCTAAATGATCCTTGGTATGCCCTTCCTAAAACAATTCCATATAGCTAAGTAGAACCCCCCTCCCCCAGCTTAGACAGGGTTTAGACTGTTATGGACATTAATTGTAATCCCCATTAATAATTCACATTTCCTTTCCTGCTGTAGCAAACCATATACAGTACCAGTCAAAACACACCTAATCATATATTTGAGATTCTTCAAATAGCCACCCTTTGCCTTGATGACAGCTTTGCACACTCTTGGCATTCTCTCAACCAGCTTCACCTGGAATGCTTTTCCAATAGTTCCCACATATGCTTAGCACTTGTTGGCTGCTTTTCCTTCACTCTGCCGTCCGACTCATCCCAAACCATCTCAATTGGGTTGAGGTCGGGGGATTGTGGAGGCCAGGTAATCTGATGCAGCACTCCATCCCTCTCCTTCTTTGTCAAATAGCCCTTACACAGCCTGGAGGTGTGTTGGGTCATTGTCCTGTTGAAAAACAAATGATAGTCCCACTAAGCGCAAACCAGATGGGATGGTGTATCACCGCAGAATGCTGTGGTAGCCATGCTGGTTAAGTGTGCCTTGAATTCTAAACAAATCACAGACAGTGTCACCAACAAATCACCCCCACACCATAACTCTCCTCCTCCATTCACCCACACTGCATCTCACAAAGACACGGCGGTTAGAACCAAAAATCTCACATTTGGACTCCAGACCAAAGGACAAATTTCCACCGGTCTAATGTCCATTGCTCGTGTTTCTTGTCCCAAGCAGGTCTCTTCTTATTATTGGTGTCCTTTAGTAGTGGTTTATTTGCAGCAATTTGACCATGAAGGCCTGATTCACACAGTCCCCTCTGAACAGTTGATGTTGAGCTGTGTCTGTTACTTGAACTCCGTGAAGCATTTGTTTGGGCTGCAATTTCTGAGGCTGGTAACTCTAATGAACTTATTCTCTGCAGCAGAGGTAACTGTGGGTCTTCCTTTCCTGTGGAAGTCCTCATGAGAGCCAGTTTCATCATAGCGCTTGATGGTTTTTGCGACAGCACTTTAAGAAACTTTCAAAGTTCTTGAAATGTTCCGTGTTGACTGACCTTTATGTCTTAAAGTAATGATGGACTGTCGTTTCTCTTTGCTTATTTGAGCTGTTCTTGCCATAATATGGACTTGGTCTTTTACTAAATAGGGCTACCTTCTGTATACCCCCCCTACCTTGTCACAAGTCAACTGATTGGCTCAAACGCATTAAGAAGGAAATACATTTTCATTTGTTTAACACTGTTTTGGTTACTACATGATTCCATATGTGTTATTTCGTAGTTTTGATGTCTTCAATATTATTCTACAATGTAAAAAATAGTAAAAATAAAGAAAAACCTTTGAATGATTAGGTGTGTCCAAACATTTGACTGGTATTGTATATAGTTCAAATACATTGAATACAGGGTGTTCTCCAAGGACAGGTTTGAGAAATGCTGCCTCAGTGGTGTGTGTGTGTGTGCATGCGTGTGTGTGTATGTGTGTGGGTGTGTGGGTGTGTTTGCAATGACACACACACCATGGTCTCTGTCAGATACAGGGCTGCCTTTACTGTTTTCTCCAGTAGAAGGCACTCATTCCCACCTACGCTGCCCCCTACTGGTCCCACCGCATGCAACAGCATCTTACAAGGCAGCTTCCCTCCTGTGGTCTCTACCACTGTACCTGTGGGTACTCTCCCTATCTGCCTAACCAGATCCCTGCTGGCCCACTGTACCTCAGGTCCCCCAGCCTGGCTCAGAGCTGCAGCCACGCCCCCAGCATGATCCAGGTCCTCATTGGCTGCGTTTAACTGTGCGTCCGCCTGTTCCTTGGTGATGTCACCCTGACACCTCACTACCTGCAGCCCTCCTACCGTCTTGGTCCGGCGCCCGCTTCACCGGCAACGCCACCATGGTTTTGCTGCTGGATGAGGCAGTGTTGAGAGCGGACCCCCGCCCCCATGTACACCATTCCCAGGCCCTGGAAGTACCGTAGCACCCCCTGCTGGTCTATGGTCACAGTATTTTGGCCTTATTTGAAGGGATAATAAAGTAATTACCTGACAGGCAGATCAACGATACATGACTAAACTTTGTGTTTACTGGGATGCAAATACAACAACAGTGCATTGACGTGTGTGTGTATATTTTGACCTCATATTATGGAAAATAAATGTTGTATCTAACAGGATATGTGACTCAGTATGTACTGTATAGGTGTGTCTGTTTACTATGGCCTCACCTCCTGACTGCTGACTGAAGAGGTTGTTGTGGGTGGAGGCTCCAGGCTGCCTCTCAGAGTGAGGGAGAGAGGTCCCCCAGGCATCTCCAACACATGATTAGGTTTCTGAAGTACCCTCTCCTGGACTGAAAGAGTTACAGAGTCACAATGAGTTGTTGTTGTCATGACAGCATGTACTGTATGTACTGTACTTTGTAGGCGGCAGGTAGCCTAGCGGTTAAGAGCGTTGGGCCAGTAACCAAAATGTCGCTGGTTCGAATCCCTGAGACGAACAGGTGATCAATCTGTCAATGTGCCCTTGAGCAAGGCACATAACCCTAATTGCTCCTGGAAGTTGTCATCAACTGATTCTACTGGTCCCCAATCTCCAGCGAATTTCAAAGTACTTTTTTATCTTCTGTTTTTGTGATGGGTTCAAATTCTGGCCCTTGAACAAAACAAGGTATTTGTAAACTTGTTATACAATAAAGTATTTAGCATATAGACAGGGAGCAAATCACTGACTTCAAGTCAGTTGATCGATCCATTACTACGCTAGACTGCCACTGCTGCCAAGTTTACCTCGAAATTACCACACCTGTGGTAGGTGGTACTACACACGCATGCGTTCATCTCTAGGTTTATTCTTTGATCAGATTTTAATTGATGGTGATGGATTAAAACAGATATTGTGTGTGTGTGTGTGCTGTATTAGGCCATGTGTGTGACTGAAGAGTTATTATAGTCAACACCTGGTAGATATACGGGTATAACGAGAACTACAGGTAACTGCCTAAATGAAAGAAACACCAACATAAAGTGTCTTAATAGGGTGTTGGGCCACCACGAGTGTCTGGATGCAACCCCAACACCATTCTTCTAAGAAATTCCATCATTTGGTGTTTTGTTGATGGTGGTGGAAAACGCTGTCTCCAGTGCCGCTCCAGACTCTCCCATAAGTGTTGTATTGGGTTGAGATCTGGTGACTGAGACGGCCATGGCATATGGTTTACATCATTGTCATGCTCATCAAACCATTCAATGACCACTCGTGCCCTATGGATGGGGGCATTGTCATCCTATGGGGGCATAGTTATGTAGCCAAAATAATGGCCTGACAAGCATTTTTAAACATGACCCTAAGCATGATGGGATGTTAATTGCACATTTAACTCAGAAACCACACCTGTGTTTCCATTATTGTGGCAGTTACTTGTATATAACAATGTGTTCAGTCTGTTCTGTGCTAGCATTCCACTCCTTGCAACTCCTTGTTATGCCAACCATTTTGTTTCATGTTTGACATGGCAAGGAGTGGAAAAGAGTGTAATGTTAGCACAAACAGAATGCATTTCAGATAACAATGTGTACCTACACTGTGTAATTACACTGTACCTGGTTATGTAGCTACCATGTAAATACGTATATTTCTGAATACTTAATATATTGTAAAGTAGGACCAATACATTTGATTATATAACCATGAAGAGATTGGGAATGTTTTGTACAGAATTAGTATAATGCAGTAATGATTATCATAGAAATGTAAATATACACTGCTCAAAAAAATAAAGGGAACACTTAAACAACACAATGTAACTCCAAGTCAATCACACTTCTGTGAAATCAAACTGTCCACTTAGGAAGCAACACTGATTGACAATACATTTCACATGCTGTTGTGCAAATGGAATAGACAACAGGTGGAAATTATAGGCAATTAACAAGACACCCCCAATAAAGGACTGGTTTTGCAGGTGGTGACCACAGACAACTTCTCAGTTCCTATGCTTCCTGGCTGATGTTTTGGTCACTTTTGAATGCTGGCGGTGCTTTCACTCTAGTGGTAGCATGAGACGGAGTCTACAACCCACACAAGTGGCTCAGGTAGTGCAGCTCATCCAGGATGGCACATCAATGCGAGCTGTGGCAAGAAGGTTTGCTGTGTCTGTCAGCGTAGTGTCCAGAGCATGGAGGCGCTACCAGGAGACAGGCCAGTACATCAGGAGACGTGGAGGAGGCCGTAGGAGGGCAACAACCCAGCAGCAGGACTGCTACCTCCGCCTTTGTGCAAGGAGGAGCAGGAGGAGCACTGCCAGAGCCCTGCAAAATGACCTCCAGCAGGCCACAAATGTGCATGTGTCTGCTCAAACGGTCAGAAACAGACTCCATGAGGGTGGTATGAGGGCCCGACGTCCACAGTTGGGGGTTGTGCTTACAGCCCAACACCGTGCAGGACGTTTGGCATTTGCCAGAGAACACCAAGATTGGCAAATTCGCCACTGGCGCCCTGTGCTCTTCACAGATGAAAGCAGGTTCACACTGAGCACATGTGACAGACGTGACAGAATCTGGAGACGCCGTGGAGAACGTTCTGCTGCCTGCAACATCCTCCAGCTGTCACGCCCTGACTCAGGGGACGCTTATTTGTTGAGTCATGGTGTGTATATTCTATGTTGTGTAGTTCTATGTTTTCTATCTAGTATGTCTAGATCTATGTTGGCCGGTGTGGTTCCCAATCAGAGGCAGCTGTCGCTCGTTGTCTCTGATTGGGGACCATACTTAGGCAGCCTATTGGCACTAGTGAGTTGTGGGATCTTGTTCCATGTAAGGTATGTTTTGTGTTCTACCTTGGACTTCACGTTTCGTTTAGTTTGTTGTTTTGTCGTTTTGTTTATTAAGTTAAAATAAACGTACGCATATCACGCTGCGCCTTGGTCTGACCCATCTATGAACGAACGTGACAGAAGATCCCACCAAACGAGGACCAAGCAGCGTGCCCAGGCGGAGAGAGTAGCCATGTCACAGGTGGGCAATTGGTGGTCATGGGAAGAGATATTTGCGGGAAAAGGACCCTGGGCGAAGAAGGAAGCCCAGGCAGGAGAGGAGCAACGGCAACACGGAAGCCGGCCGAGGAGGAAGCCCGAGAAGCAGCCCCAATAAAATGTTTGGGGGGGGCTAAAGGGGTGGTCGGGGAGCGAGAGAGAAGAGCCCCGACCACTGCACCCGGTTGGTTTCCAGATTGGGTCCCTACGACCATTGGAAGAGGAGTGGGAACAGTATTATACTGAGGAGTCGGAGGATGATGACGACGACGAGTTTCTGTTCCTTAACTCGTGGGGGCTCCCGGAGGAGTCCTCACGGGAAGAGGAGTGCCAACGACGGAGACCCGAGAGGCAACCCCAAGAAAAAATGTTGGGGGGGCACACGGTGTGGACGACGAGGCAGCATGAGGCCGCGACAGGGTGGATCTGCAGGTTAGGAGAGGAGGCCACCATGTTACGGGGGCTGTTGGCTCAGAGGGAGCAGGAGTTATTCGGTCAGAGAGAGGCGCTACAGGAAGTTAAAAGGGAGAAGGAAAAGGTAGAGGCACGGCGAGAGGAGCTGGTTAGGCAGCAGAAGGAGCGAGGGTTAATAAAGGAACCCAGTCCTGCTCCTCGCACCAAGCAAGTGGTGCGTGTCGCCAGTCCGGTCCGGCCCGTTCCTGCTCCCCGCACCAAGCCAGTGGTGCGTGTTCCCAGTCCGGCCCGGCCCGTTCCTGCTCCCCGCACCAAGCTAGTGGTGCGCGTCGCCAGTCCGGCCCGGCCCGTGCCTGCTCCTCGCACCAAGCCAGGGGTGCGCGTCGCCAGCCCGGCCCGGCCTGTTCCTGCTCCTCGCACAAAGCCAGCGGTGCGCGTCGCCAGTCCGGCCCTGCCTGTTCCTGCTCCTCGCACCAAGCCAGTGGTGCGCGTCGCCAGCCCGGCCCGGCCTGTTCCTGCTCCTCGCACCAAGCCAGTGGTGCGTGTCGCCAGCCCGGCCCGGCCTGTTCCTGCTCCTCGCACCAAGCCAGGGGTGCGCGTCGCCAGCCCGGCACCGGTCAGCTGCTCCACTCCGGAGACAGAGCAGTCCGCTCCACCGGTGCCTGATCCAGCTCCGGTCAGCTGCGCCACTCCGGAGCCAGAGCAGTCCGCTCCACCGGGGTCTAGTCCAGCTCCGGTCAGCGGCTCCACTCCGGAGCCAGAGCAGTCCGCTCCACCGGTGCCTGATACAGCTCCGGTCAGCGGCTCCACTCCGGAGCCAGAGCAGTCCGCTCCACCGGTGCCCAGTCCAGCTCCGATCAGCGGCTCTAGTCCAGACCATGACGTCAGCCCCTCTCCAGGTTCGGGGTCTCCCACACCAGGGTCTAGACAGGCGGTGGGTCAGTCAAGGTGTGGGGGGGGGGGGCCGCACAGCCCTCCATGTGCTCGCCAGAGGTAGCCTGACTGCCATTAGGTACCGAGATGAGATCCTCAGACCCCTTGTGAGACCATATGTTGGTGCGGTTGGCCCTGGGTTCCTCCTAATGCAAGACAATGCTAGACCTCATGTGGCTGGAGTGTGTCAGCAGTTCCTGCAAGAGGAAGGCATTGATGCTATGGACTGGCCCGCCCGTTCCCCAGACCTGAATCCAATTGAGCACATCTGGGACATCATGTCTCGCTCCATCCACCAACGCCACGTTGCACCACAGACTGTCCAGGAGTTGGCGGATGCTTTAGTCCAGGTCTGGGAGGAGATCCCTCAGGAGACCATCCGCCACCTCATCAGGAGCATACCCAGGCGTTGTAGAGAGGTCATACCGGCACATGGAGGCCACACACACTACTGAGCCTCATTTTTACTTGTTTTAAGGACATTACATCAAAGTTGGATCAGCCTGTAGTGTGGTTTTCCACTTTAATTTTGAGGGTGACTCCAAATCTAGACCTCCATGATACATTTGATTTCCATTGATAATTTTTGTGTGATTTTGTTGTCAGCACATTCAACTATGTAAAGAAAAAAGTATTTAATAAGATTATTTCATTCATTCAGATCTAGGATGTGTTATTTTAGTGTTCCCTTTATTTTTTTGAGCAGTGTACATACTGCTCAAGGTAGCAATACTTTAAGTATATTTTCAGTGTATGCAGTTCATTTGACATAAAAGTGTAATATTAATCAGTAAATGTATATTTGAATTTGAAGGCATGTACATACAGTACCAGTCAAAAGTTTGGACACACCTACTCATTCAAGGGTTTTTCTACATTGTAGAATAATAGTGACCACATCATAACTATGAAATAACACATATGGAATCATGTAGTAAATATTGTATATTTTATATTCTTCAAAGTAGACACCCTTTGCCTTGATGACAGCTTTGAACACTCTTGGCAATCTCTCAACCAGCTTCATGAGGTAGTCACCTGGAATGCATTTCAATTAACAGGTGTGCCTTCTTAAAAGTTAATTTGTGGAATTTCTTTCCTTCTTAATGCGTTTGAGCCAATCAGTTGAGTTGTGACAAGGTAGGGTTACTATACAGAAGATAACCCTATTTGGTAAATGACCAAGTCCATATTATGGCAAGAACAGCTCAGATAAGAAAAGAGAAACGACAGTCCATCATTACTTTAAGACATGAAGGTCAGTCAATCTGGAAAATGTCAAGAACTTTTAAAGTTTCTTCAAGTGCTGTCGCAAAAACCATCAAGTCCTCTGACTTATGAAATCAATATGTGTCTTAAAATAAATAATATTTTGAAAGAATATCTACAAATATTTTGCATACAGGGAGGGACCAGGATATCTGGTCACAATGTGGACCCCTGAGCATGTGCCCAGGGGCCCGACCTCCAGGGGGCCCCCATTGATTTGGTTAATTATTCTCACTCAGATATCATATTATCATGGCATAAGTAATGGCAAAATTTGTAGAATTGCAGGACATAATTTTTGCTGTTTTCCAAATAGTATTTTAGAGTTTTTAAATTGTATAGAAATACAGTACATGAGCATCAACCTTTTAAAAAGTGTGAGGATCTGAGGGTGTACTGCGAGGCAGGGGAAGGGTTTGCACTATGAGGAAATAGTAAGCATTTTTTTTCAAAGGTCTGTTTAAGATACAAGTTTGAGGTGGAGTTGATGTGTTTTTCTCCAGTTTATGTTTTGGCCCCAAACTACGAGTGTAGCACTGAGTAAATAGCTGATCTACGCCAACTTTTTTATAGAGGTGAGGTCATCTGATAATTACCAAACACTATATCAACAATTTATAATAACACAGGTTCTTTACCAATAGGGGTGGAGCATGGAAATACCAAATTGAGAACGAAGTTTTAAATAGAAACCCTGTTTTTTCTGCAGCAGCATAGTTTCAGTTCGTACATTCAATATAATAGTATGGTCTGCATATAAATATAACACAATCTTCGGCGCTGTCACTTGCAGAGTCATTCTAGCACAATTATTAGTTTGATATAACAAGAGCGTACAAACAAAGTGCATCGTTGAGGGAGGTGTGCCACAGGGAGAAGGAGAGCCGACTGGCTGAACAGCACAGATTAGACAACCAGGTTGCTACACTGGAATTTGGACTGAAGACACATTCACTGCTCTCATCCTCCCCAGGTACGCCAACCTGTACACGTCTAAATATATCTGCTGGCACATGGAAACACCTGCATCTTAAAAGGCAAACCCCACCCCCCAACAATGAGACACACCTGGGGCCAATCGCATCTAGGTGACGCATGTCATATGAGTGTAGGATGAGTCAACAACATTATTTGGGTAAGGGTTAACAGAATATTAACTTTTAAAAGTGAGATTTTCACTGGAAAGTTACTTTAACACCACAAAAATAATACCCTGCTTACACTGACAAAGACCAATAATAACGACCTCATCTTTAATGTAACCATCTAATCTAGGCCTATGAAAAGGGGAAACACATATTGTACAGTATGACATCCATCTGGCCTGGAGGAGGGAAAAAAAAACATTCCAGTAGCGCTGACTCATCCAATGATAAAGATAGTGAATGTGAGCACTCCCCGAGAATATGTCCGATACTCTCCGCTAGTGCCAAGACAGGCTAGGCCTACTGTTCTCTCAGTATTGGGAGGTGAGAATTTTGATAACTAAAGACATATAAGAGTTTTTTCTTTGTCTCCTTTCTCTTTTGTGTTTTAACCGCAATTATATTTTGAAATATTGCCATAGGCCTAGGACTATTTTGGATGCTTTTCACTGACAGCCAAAACTCAACAATCAGCTAGGCCAATGGCCCCATTTGGTTTATGGTCTTGATCTAAATTTGATCTAACTTTATTAAACCAGCACCATTCTCCATTCGTCACTGAAATTCGCTAGAGTAGCCTGTTCTCTGGGCAGGCAAAACAGTAGAGCAGACATTGTGGTCAGAGATTTTGGACGTGTCCAAATACCCGTACTTGCTTTCTAAATAGTAGGCATTTTGAGTATGAGAAAAAAGTATTATAGTATGTGAAATTTCAAACATTTACTATGCTTTAATATCAGGATGTCATACTCATTTCAGCTTTCCTGTTTAATTCGCTGACACCGAGACATGAGTGGATGCAATATGCCAAAATAAACTAATGGCGGGAATAAACGTAATTGCGCATTAGATGGCACATTCTCAGTAGAATAAGCCTAGTGTGCTGATATGCTTAGCCTACTGCATTAGTTTTTACTAAAAAGTATGTTCCAAATAGTTTGCTTGATAAGTATGATTAGTGCACAGTATGCAGTTTAAGTAGTAGGCAAGACAGGATTTCGGACACGGCCTGTGCATAAAGTTGAGAATCTTGCACATGAGCGAAAGCTTCAGATTTTTAGCTATCTGGAAGAGGCTTCCAGATAATTCGGAACTGCAGCCACTCCATTTGATATTTTTCTCCTGGTTCCCAAATTGCGGGCTTCCCGACCGTAGGCGACCGTAGGCTATGCGGTTGTTTTCACAACATATCCTAGGATTTATTTCCAATTGGAAACAAATATAAATAAAATAAGTGATAGCCCTTCTGAAAATGTACAATCAATTGGCCATCTATATCCATGGTCTGAGAGAGAGAAGGTAAAGGGGATATCTGGTCTGTTGCACGACTGAATGCATTCAACCAAAATGTTTATTCCGCATTTAACCCAACCCATCTGAATCAGAGAGGTGCTGCCTTAATCAATGTCATCTGCGCAGTTGTTGTTTGGGGTTAACTGCGTTGCTCAAAGGCAGAATGGCAGATTTTTTCCAAACTCAGAAATGTCCAACTTTTCAACTGGTTGTACACTTTAGAATTAGTGGTGACTCGAGGAACCCTGGAGATCTTCAAGGAACCCCTGGAGTTCTTCAAGGAACCACTGCTAGTAAATGGTTTATATTTGCACATTCGGTTAGTTGAGGGGTTCTTGGAAGAACCTTTAATGCACAGGTGTAAAACTCATTCCACGGAGGGCCGAGTGTTCACGGGTTTTCACTCCTTCCTTATACTTGATTGATGAATTAAGGTCACTCATTAGTAAGGAACCCAAAAAATGGTCAAAGACTCCAGCCACCCAAATCATAGACTCTTATCTCTGTTACCGCATGGGAAGTGGTACCAGAGCGCCAAGTCTTGGTCCAAAAGGCTCCTTAACAGCTTCTACCCCCAAGCCATTACATTTACATTACATTTACATTTTTGTCATTTAGCAGACGCTCTTATCTAGTGAATACATATTATTATTTTATTTTTATTTTTAATACTGGCCCCCCATGGGAAATGAACCCACAACCCTGGCGTTGCAAACGCCATGCTCTATCAACTGAGCTACATGCCGGCCATTCCCTCCCCTACCCTGGACGACGCTGGGCCAATTGTGCGCCGCCCATGAGTCTCCCGGTCGCGGCCGGCTGCGACAGAGCCTGGATTCGAACCAGGATCACTAGTGGCACAGTGCCTTAGACCACTGCGCCACTCAGGAGCTTGGCATTAGACTGCTGAACAATTAATCAAATGGCTACCTGGACTATTTGCATTGACCGCCACTTTTTTTAAGCTGCTGCTACTCACTGTTTATTATCTATGCATAGTCACTTTACCCCTACCTACATGAACATATAACCTCAATTACCTCAACTAACCTGTACCCCCACACATTGACTCGGTACTGGTAACCCTTTACATACAGTGAGGGAAAAAAGTATTTGATCCCCTGCTGATTTTGTACGTTTGCCCACTCACAAAGAAATGATCAGTCTATAATTTTAATGGTAGGTTTATTTGAACAGTGAGAGACAGAATAACAACAAAAAAATCCAGAAAAACGCATGTCAAAAATGTTATAAATTGATTTGCATTTTAATGAGGGAAATAAGTATTGGACCCCCTCTCAATCAGAAAGATTTCTGGCTCCCAGGTGTCTTTTATACAGGTAACGAGCTGAGATTAGGAGCACACTCTTAAAGGGAGTGCTCCTAATCTCAGCTTGTTACCTGTATAAAAGACACCTGTCCAAAGAAGCAATCAATCAATCAGATTCTAAACTCTCCACCATGGCCAAGACCAAAGAGCTCTCCAAGGATGTCAGGGACAAGGCTGGAATGAGCTACAAGACCATCGCCAAGCAGCTTGGTGAGAAGGTGACAACAGTTGGTGTGATTATTTGCAAATGGAAGAAACACAAAAGAACTGTCAATCTCCCTCGGCCTGGGGCTCCATGCAAGATCTCACCTCATGGAGTTGTAATGATCATGAGAACGGTGAGGAATCAGCCTAGAACTACACGGGAGGATCTTGTCAATGATCTCAAGGCAGCTGGGACCATAGTCACCAAGAAAACAATTAGTAACACACTACGCCGTGAAGAACTGAAATCCTACAGCGCCCACAAGGTCCCCCTGCTCAAGAAAGCACATATACATGCCCGTCTGAAGTTTGCCAATGAACATCTGAATGATTCAGAGGAGAACTGGGTGAAAGTGTTGTGGTCAGATGAGACCAAAATTGAGCTCTTTGGCATCAACTCAACTCGCCGTGTTTGGAGGAGGAGGAATGCTGCCTATGACCCCAAGAACACCATCCCCACCGTCAAACATGGAGGTGGAAACATTATGCTTTGGGGGTGTTTTTCTGCTAAGGGGACAGGACAACTTCACCGCATCAAAGGGACGTTGGACGGGGCCATATACCGTCAAATCCTGGGTGAGAACCTCCATCCCTCAGCCAGGGCATTGAAAATGGGTTGTGGATGGGTATTCCAGCATGACAATGACCCAAAACACACGGCCAAGGCAACAAAGGAGTGGCTCAAGAAGAAGCACATTAAGGTCCTGGAGTGGCCTAGCCAGTCTCCAGACCTTAATCCCATAGAAAATCTGTGGAGGGAGCTGAATGTTCGAGTTGCCAAATGTCAGCCTCGAAACCTTAATGACTTGGAGAAGATCTGCAAAGAGCACTGGAACAAAATCCCTTCTGAGATGTGTGCAAACCTGTTGGCCAACTACAAGAAACGTCTGACCTCTGTGATTGCCAACAAGGGTTTTGCCACCAAGTACTAAGTAATGTTTAGCAGAGGGGTCAAATACTTATTTCCCTCATGTTTATCAATTGATGACATTATTGACATGCGTTTTTCTGGATTTTTTTATTGTTATTCTGTCTCTCACTGTTCAAATAAACCTACCATAAAAATGATAGACTGATCATTTCTTTGTCAGTGGGCAAACGTACAAAATCAGCAGGGGATCAAATACTTTTTTCCCTCACTGTATCCCCCTTTCCTTTCCTTTCCAGTGGGGAGAACAAGTATTTGATACACTGCCGATTTTGCCAGTTGTCCTACTTACAAAGCATGTAGAGGTCTGTCATTTTTACCATAGGTACACTTCAACTGTGAGAGACTGAATCTAAAAATCCAGAAAATCACATTGTATGATTTTTAAGTAATTAATTTTAGGGACCTAAAGGCCTCTCAGATCATGAGAAACAAGATTCACTGGTCTGATGAAACCAATATTGAATTATTTGGCTTGAATGCCAAGTGTCACGTCTGGAGGAAACCTGGCACCATCTCTGCAGTGAAGCATGGTGGTGGCAGCATCATGCTGTGAGGATGTTTTTCAGCGGCAGGGACTGGGAGACTAGTCAGGATCGAGGGAAAGATGAACGGAGGAAAGAACAGAGAGATCCTTGATGAAATCCTAAGCACACAGCCAAGACAACACAGGAGTGGCTTTGGGACAAGTCTCTGAATGTCCTTGAGTGGCCCAGCCAGAGCCCGGACTTGAACCCGATCGAACATCCCTGGAGAGACCTGAAAATAGCTGTGCAGCGACGCTCCCCATCCAACCTGACAGAGCTTGAGAGGATCTGCAGAGAAGAATGGGAGAAACTCTCCAAATACAGGTGTGCCAAGCTTATAGCGTCATACCCAAGAAGACTCGAGGCTGTAATCACTGCCAAAGTTGCTTCAACAAAGTACTGAGTAAAGGGTCTGAATACTTAGGTAAATGTGATATTTCCGTTTTTTTTTATTTTTATAAATTTGCTAAGATTTAAAAAAATACTGTTTTTACTTTGACATTATGGGGTATTGTGTGTAGATTGATGAGGAAAAAAACATACAATCTGTTTGAGAATAAGGCTAACATAACAAAATGTGTAAAAAGTCTAGGGGTCTGAATACTTTCCGAATCCATATACATTTTACGGACACAGTATATTTGATCTTGTTGTATTTAGTCCCACCCTTCAGCTTCATCCAACCCCTCCCATCTATCTCTTAACACCATCCTGTTTTTATTTATATTAGCCATATAGTTTTCAACTGTGCTGTGATGTTTCACAAAAGTTCTGAAGCTTTCTATTATCATAGTTTCTACAGATTGTAAATCAAAGACACACATTTTTGCTAAAAAGTATTATTATATTATTGATCGAATGACTTTGACTTTTCAAATCACTCAGCGGTGCTATTTGCAGAGTTAGCTCCAGGTAAATGTTGCAATTCTTCAGCCATTCCTGTACCTGTGAACAAAAACAAGCTACAAATGGACAGTACCAAAACAAATGATCTAATGATTCTGTCTCTTTGCAGCAACATCTGCAGAGCTGGGATGGTTGTATGTATTGGTTGCAAGAATTTTGTACAATAATTTAAATTGAAAAATTCTAAGTTTTGAATCTGGCGTTGTGTATCAGTTCATAAACCATGTGCCATGGAATCGGTACATTGAAAATCTCTTCCCAACTATTTTGCAATCTATATGGCACAGCTGTCAATTTTTAGGTCTGTAAATGAAACTGGTATATTTTTTTATTTATCACAACATTCTTTAACACATTTTGGTCTTTAATGCAGGGCCAACAGACAAGTTCCTTACTTTTTCCCCCTTCTACTTGCCACTTCCATTTTTGCGGTAATGCTGCAATTAGTTAGTTGTAATTTTGGGTAGAGCAGACATTTCCATTTATTTTTGTTAGCTGCATGTGTGACATAACTCCACCAGTCCTATATATGATATCACTTACAAAGATTATACCCTTTTTTTATCAATAAGTATATTTCATTTTAACCATAATATTTGTTGTATTATTTGTTGTCGTTTCTGGTGGATTAAATTGAAATTGCAACCAACTTTCTATGGCTTGCTTTAAAAATAGCAATATTTTGAGGAGTATTACATTTTCAAATAACCAATAGTGAGAGGTTGTAATCTGAATAAAGAGGAAAAGGCCATTCTTGAACATGGGGTGCAGTGTACAAACTTAAAATGAGCAGGAATGACATTTACGCTGACGGGTAGTTAAAAACAACTATCTGAAAGCCATTCCCCAATAAGCCACGCATCCAATCTCATAGGCTGCCACCTCTACAAAATATTGTTAACCTCTTAAGGATCAGACCCTTTTTTTCCATTTTTGTCTAAAATGACATACCCAAATCTCACTGCCTGTAGCTCAGGACTTGAAGCAAGGATATGCATATTCTTGATACCATTTGAAAGGAAACACTTTGTTTGTGGAAATGTGAAATTAATGTAGGAGAATATAACACATTAGATGTGGTAAAAGATAATACAAACAAAAAAACATGTGTTTTCTATTATTTGTTTTGTTCCATCATCTTTGAAATGCAAGAGAAAGGCCACAATATAATATTGCAGTTTAGGCGCAATTTAGATTTAGTGTGTGTGCAAAGTTTCAGAATGATCCAGTGAAACATTGCAATACTGGACTATTTTAATCAAGTCTGCCCAAATGTGCCGAATTGGTCACTATAGAGAACATACAAAAATGATATGGTAATAAAAAAAATACGTTTACACACTCCCAGGAATGTCATACATGATGGATCATTAGCTTATACACTAACTTTCACACATCTAGATGGCTGGGCGGGGTGAGTGTAGAGCCAGAGACAGCAGGGGTTCAAACTGTAGAACCCCTGCTGACTGTCCACGAGAATCCAAATAGGTCAGATCAGGTTTGCAATTAACAAATTCAATCAGACCCCCTCTCACCCGTAGAGGTGGAAGGAAAGAACTAATGGGGGGGCTTAACAGCTCACGCCTGGTCATAAATCAAGGGAAGAAGATCTCTCTCTCCCTTCTAAAGATTCCCTATAGGAATGTTCTTTGTTTAACATACTTTTTCCAGCTGAAACTTTAACACGTTCAAAAGCGAATACTGGAACAATATTTCTAATGTAGAATGTGGGAATGGTCGTAGGCAATCTATAGAACACTAATGTCTTATTGTTTGTTATTTTGTGATGTCATTAAAAATGTTTTAAAGGAAATACTGTAACTTGGAAAGTGTCCATACTATGCGTTGTGCATGTAATATGAAAAATGATTAAAGTATTTTTGTTAAGAGAGGGATGTGATTTAAGAAGCTATAAGAGATAATTGTTTTCCATAAACTTTAAACAGGAAGTAGTAACCGCCCAAAGTGAGGTCAGAAAGCGTGTCAGCCTTACGGAACCGCCCCTTTTCGAGCAGAGTCTGTAAATGGTGGGTTAAGAATTAACATATTAGATCAGAAAAGCATAAAGCGGCCGCTACACGTTTAAAATGGTTGGAACTCTGAATTGCAACACAAGGTGGAGAAGGAAAACTCACTTCCAGGACAATCACTGGTATGGCTGATTAGCTGTCCTAAGTAAAGTATCTTTGAAATTGAATTTAAGTAGGCCCATCCTATTACTCTGCTCAAACCATCCTTTTACGCTATGCCCATCACCCCACTGGGAATCATCGATACGGCTGGCTAGCCTATCTTCAAAGAAACATTTTCAAGAGTGAATGGAAGGAAAATCAACTATAGTTCTGTTCAGGACTACAAGACAAGTCATTGCAGACCGGACAACTACGAAGAAGAGAACAACAGTAGAAGACTTGTTGGAACCTTTTTGGACAATCAGAGCCTTACAAGCGTGCAGCGAGAAGGCTCACCTCCCTTTCCAGGACGGTACAGTCCACCGAGAGAGATACATGGCGAAACAGGCATTTCACGTAAATACATTCATGATTTCTTACTCAAAGAGGGCGGCGGTTTGTGTGCAAAGTATATGGTTACTATAGAAGAGAGTAGTTTTACGAATGTGGTAATGTTAAGTGTCTCTAACCTCTTCCTCTTTTCCTTAACATGCATCAATGCTGTTGTCATTCCGCTAGGGAACTGTGCGGGTGATGATGGACGGAGTCAGACGCAGGAGAGGAAATCACGGAATAAATGGTTTAATCAATAAACAGAGGTACGCAGCAATGCGTAATACACACCAGTGTGTACAAACGGTGGACTGGGGAAAATAAGGCAAACAGGTGAATAACCCAGCGATACACAATAGAAACTAGCTCCACCGAGCTATAATCTCCTCTACAATAAACAATCACACACAAACCCAAGGGGGCAGAGGGAACACTGATACAGGTACTGATGAGGGGATATGAACCAGGTGTGTGTAATAAACAAGACAAAACAATTGGAATGATGAGATGAGGAGCGGCAGTGGCTAGAAGGCCGGTGACGACGAACGCCGAAGCCTGCCCGAACAAGGAGAGATTCGGAGGAAGTCGTGATACCTGTTTTCATCGTATTAAGTTTCCAGTCAATAACCGATACAGTGTGTGTGTGTTTATCCTGTGTTTCCATTTAATTAGCTAGTAAATTAATAATTAAACAAATTTGTGCAGTACTGAATCATAAGTAAGGCTCGGGTTTTTGCAGATACGACTGTCAGAATGATGATATGATACGAGGTTATGATGAATAAGTTGACTGTTTATAGATGTGATAGGTAAAGACCTTTTAGAGTTTAATTCGGGAGATGGTAACTCTTTAAAGAACCGCTCTCGTGGTGCACCAGATCCTAATGAGTTAATTGTTACATGATACATTTTATCGGGTAACAATTAAACATTGTTAGTTGATTAGATAAATAACAGTCCTCAGATTAATGTTAAGGTGAAGTCACAACAAAACGTTTTTGAACTGGAAAGGTTCTTCCAGGCACCTTTATTTCTAAGGGTGTAGTTATACACGTGCTGCGTTCAATCAGCTAGCAAGTCAGAAATGTCTGATTTCCCACTAGCACCTGAATTCAGCAATAATTACTTTTATGTAGCCTACATACACGCCCACAGTATAGCCAATGGTAAAAATTTGGACCGCAGGTGGTTTTATTTGGAAGTACAACACAGTGCCCTGCTAGTGCACTACATAAAGGTATGACCTAGTGTGGTAGGATGGCTAATGTTTTACTATTATTATTGCTGAATTCAGGTGCTAGTGGGAAATCAGACATTTCTGACTTGCTAGCTGATTGAACGCGGCAGGTGAATAACTACACCCTTGGAAATAAAGGTGCCTGGAAGAATAGTAAAACATTAGCCATCCTACCACACTAGGTCATACCTTGTAGGCTACATACAAATAATTAAGTTTCCTGAGCCAAAAAAAAGATGATATATTATTATCATATTTTATTGTTGGACATAAAAGACTGTAAAAATACCAGGAAATCAGCTCCAAGTGATTTTAACTTCAGAAATCTGTTCCCAAGTATTCCCACGCACTGTAGGGAGTCACGTGATCATATACAAACGTAAGCAAGGTTTGAAATGATTATGTTTTAGTCAAAGGTCAATTTGCAGTCTACAAATTATATGTAATTATGTTACGGAAATCAGACCGCAGCTGCATCTAGTTGATGATCCCTGCCCTACAGTTTATGGTTCTCACGTCAGCTCATCAATGTGAGCGGATGACGTCACTGGCGATTTGAAGCACTTTTGCTGGTTGAGCGGATTTGAACCAGCAAAAGTGCTTCAAATCGTTTAGTAATCTCTGTCACTTGGTCATGTTGTCAACATTGCAACGTCGTGCATCATCCAGAAACATAAAACATCTATTTTCCTTGAAATATGTATTTCAATTTTCAAACTAGTTTTAATTGGAAAGGCAGATCAAGTTAAAAAAAAAAAAAAAGCTATCACTTTTGCATGTAAAAACAAAAAATCCTACTCATTACCCAGCATGCTTAATTACACCACTTTTGTTTTGAGCCGACATCTCTGTAGGCTTTGAACCGGGCCAGGAGGCAGCCCTGTTTCAAAACGAATGCAACAAACTTTCACCCGGTGCAAAAGAGGCATACCTGGGTGACCGGGACAGATTAACCGAATCCCCTCAACGAGCACCGTGCATACACAGAAGTTGTTTTTCCGGACGTTCAGGACGGACTACATCTGAACCAATCATAGACGACCTCTATAGTTCATCAAGTTATGTAAATCTGATCAAATAATAGGAATTCGTGGCCAAGCATGGGTGTATGTTGTGGCAGCAGTGTAGTTATTCTCCTCGATCGACTGACTAATTGCTAGCCTACGTTATAAAATGGAAGTTTACAAATACCCTGTTTTCTTCGAGTGCCAGACTCTGGACCCATCACAGAAAGAGAAGATAAAAAAGTACTTTGAAATTCGCCGTAAATCCGGTGGCGGAGATTGTGGACCAGTAGAATCAGTTGGTGACAAAGTTTACAAGGTTGCGTTTATTTACCCGAAAGGTATGAAAATGTTTAGGCGAAGTGATAGGATATTGAATGCCTTTTTTATTTATTTTTTACCATGCGCTCTTGCCAATGTCTGTTCATAAGTTAAAGTTAGTTTGTTCAATATATGATTTATTCTATGGCCTATTTGATTACAATTTATAATTTGAATAGGCCTACATTTGGGTAAGACAATGAAATTTAAACTTCAAGGAGGATTTGCGAAATCAGAATGTTTGTCAGACGTGCCGTTTTCACTAGTTACCACAGCCACAAAGTCAGAATTGGCTATCATAAAAATACTTGAAAAAATATGTGCTTTTTGGTCTTGATTTTAGGTTAGGGTTTGGCATAAGGTTAGCAGTGTGGTTAAGGTTAGGTTTAAGGTTATTGTTAGGTTTGAAATAATATTTTAATTAAGAAAATAAATTGTAGTAATAGGCAGGGTTTATGACTTTGTGGCTGTGGTAACTAGTGATTGACATGCAGCAAATAAATATGCTATAGGAGTAAATTTCACTTTCACATAGCCAGGCTACAGGTATGCAGACAGATATGCACAAATTCATTCCTTTGGCTTTTCATTATATGTATTAACTCTACAGGACTTTATCAATCTAAAAGGAAATAACATTTTTATTTTAATAACTTTTATGATTAATTAAGAACTGTATAGATGTACATACAGTGTATTACTTTAGAGATTACAGCACAACTCCTCTAGCATATGTAGCCTTTAACTCTTCAAGTCCTGGACTAAATGCAAAAGGCTTAATTAATGCAGTAAAAAAATATTATTATTATTATTATTATTATTATTATTGTTGTTGTTGTTGTTATTGTTCTTACTGTTACTACTACTACTACTACTACTACTACTAATACTACTACTGCTACTACTACTACTACTACATGACAACAACAAAACAACAACAACTCATTATGACGTTGTAATTCTTCCAGTCCAGGAGAGGGTACTTCAGAAAACTCATCATGTGTTGGAGATGCCTGGGGGACCTCTCTCCCTCACTCTGAGAGGCAGCCTGGAGACAACCTCCCCAGTAAGCAGTCATGCGGTGAGGCCCGACTATACAGACACAACTACAGTATAGAGTACAGGCTGAGTCACATAACCTGTTAGAGAATACATTTATTTTCCCTAACATGAGGTCAAAGTACACAGACGTCAATGCACTGTTGTTGTATTTGCATCCCAGTAAACACATAGCTTAGTCATACATCGTGGATCTGCCAGTCAGGTAATAACTATAATATCCCTTCAAATGAGGCCAAAATAGTCTGCACTGATTTTATTGCATGTTTGGTGTATGTTATATTGTAATAAGTAACATAATAATTTACAATTTGTGGAATGACAAGAACATACATTTTAGCAAAACAAATCTGTACTAAACTAAATGGACAAATGCCAAACCAGTTTTTTTTTTTTATGTATCAGATAATCCAGACGCAGCTGTACGGTCGAACTACAATAATAAATCAATAATAAATGTAGATAAATCCAGACATAATAATCATTAACAGTAGAATTATCCAGGACTTATACCTTTCTTTTCTGACTGTAGAGTCACCAACTCCTCCCATTACGTCCCTCCTTCCCAGTCCAGACATCGCCACCTGGTGGCCTAGAGCATGAACTCCATCTAGACTCCTACCTCCTGCGCTACCTGAAGGAGAGCCCTGGGGCTGGAAAAGGCATGCAGCAGCAGCTGGCCTTTCTGGGCTGCTCTGTCCAGCTCCACCAAGAGGACGGGAGGGCAGTGGTCAGAGGCTCAGGCCAAGCTTATTCATGTGGAGATGGAGTCGGGATTGGGGTGGGACCATGGAAGGCACAGGTAGAGAAACTGTTCAAACATCTCCATGAGCGGTACCAATGCCACTATGAGGTAGACGCATGTAAGCTCCAGACGCTGCTGCAGAGAAGTACCCTAGGTTCGGAGGATGTGAGGGTTTACTGCGAGGCAGGGTTTGCGGTGGTGGTTGGGGAGGGGGCCGAGGTACAGGCCAAACTGAAGGAGCTGGAGGCCTTCCAGGCTCAGGGTCTGAGTTCAGGGAAGCAGGAGAAGATCAGCACCACTTGTCGTCTGGGACCGGCCAAGCTCCGTCTTCTAGGGGAAGTTATAGAGAAGGATCTAGGTGAGGCTGTTCCTGGAGTGAGAGTGATGCGCGGTGACTCAGCTCAGCTGGTGCTGGAGGGTTCAGCAAGTGAAGTCCGGACAGCCAGACAGTTAGTTACAGATAAGATCTCTCTGGTGCTGGAGCGGGTGGTGCCTGAGGTGTCCCTCCACCTCCTGTCCTTCTTGAGGCAGGAGTATGGGAGGCCTGAGCACCTGAGCAGCCTGCTGGGGTTTGGATGCCATGTGAAAGTAGAGCTGGGGGACACAGAGCTCCGTCTGTTCGCCCTCTCCTCCTATAAACTGGACCAGGCTGAGAAAGATCTGCTCGGGGAGTTTGGGGAGGAGAAGATCGACTTGCCCAACTTTCCTGCCCTCCCGGCTGAACTGAAGTCTAAGCTTGAGAAGAAGGTGAAGGAGATGAACAAGAGCAGACACAGGGTGGTAGCCAGTTATGGTCCTGCGTGTAGAGTGCAGCTGCTGGGCCACCTGAAGCAGGTTCAGGAACTGAGGGAGGAGATCGGGGCCTTTCTGATAGACCAGTCCAGTGTAAGAGTCGTGGGACGCCCTCAACAGAACCATGGTGGCATAGTCGGTGAAGCGGGCCCCGGACCAAGACGTGAGGAGATGGTCGCAGCCACCAGCTATCACCTCCAGGGGGGACTGCAGGTAGTGGTTTGTCAGGGTGACATCACCAAGGAATGGGCGGACGCGCTGGTGAACGCAGCCAATGAGGATCTGGATCACGCTGGGGGCGTGGCTGCAGCTCTGAGCCGGGCTGGGGGGCCTGAGGTACAGCGGGCCAGCAGGGATCTGGTTAGGCAGATAGGGAGAGTACCCACAGGTACAGTGGTAGAGACCACAGGAGGGAAGCTGCCTTGTAAGATGCTGCTGCATGCGGTGGGACCAGTAGGTGGCAGCGTAGGTGGGAATGAGCGCCCTCTGCTGGAGAAGACAGTAATGGCAGCCCTGGATCTGGCAGAGACCATGGAGCTCCAGACCCTGGCCATGCCCTGCATCAGCTCAGGGATATTCAGCGTTCCTCTGAAGGTGTGCTCTGAGGCCATAGTCTCTGCAGTGAGGGACTTTGGGAGGGAACAGCGCATCCTTACCAAGGTCACTCTGATTGATGTGAGTGGAGAGGCAGTGAAAGCCATGCAGGAGGCCTGTGATAGGCTGTTTCAGGGGAAGAGGGAGTTTTCTGGTTGGGAGGGAGATTCTAGCACCACCACTACCACTACACATGCTCCTCAGAGAGACACCACTTCTGCCTCCGCAAGGGAAGCAGCCACTCCAGAGGTCTGTGTCCAGGTGGAGATCATCCAGGGAACCATAGAGAAGCAGCAGGTGAGAGAGAGACACTGACATGACCATATTCTTGATTCAACAACATTCTGTGAATTATGTTTACTTCATACTGACTCAATGTTCCCGTTCTCTTTTACACTTTCTCTTCCTTTTTCTGTTACCCTTTTTCTTTCTTTCTTTATCTCTTTCTTTCCTCTTCTCTGTCTCTCTGTCTGTCTCTCTGAAGGTGGATGCCCTGGTGTCCCCCATGGTTGGTAGTGACCCTCTCTCCTCCCGTGTTGGTAATGTCTTGTCGGAGGCAGCTGGACCGGGACTGATGAAAGCATTTCTGAGGGAATCAGGGGGACAGACTGCACCTGGTGACAATGTCCTGGTGGAGGGACTGACTGGTCTCAGCTCTGGCCGTGTCTTCTTCCTCAGCTGTGCACAATGGGACAACAACCCCCAAGGACCAGCAGTACAAGTGTGTCCCCTTGTGTGTGTGTGTGTGTGTGTGTGTGTGTTATGACCTTTGAACCTCCATTAACCCTTAACCTCTGGTCCTCTCTCAGGTTCTGAGGCAAGGTGTGAGGAAAATCCTGACCTCTTGTGAGAACCGGGGCTTCTGTTCCGTTGCCTTCCCTGTAGTTGAAACTGGTGTGGTTCTCCGGTTTCCTCAGAACGTGGCAACGCGGGTTCTGCTAGAAGAGGTGCGTCGGTATGAACAGAATCGAGCGAGCAAAAGTCCCTTCCTTGTCCACATCATCGTCCATCCCAATGACAGAGATTCTACCAAGGTGAGCAGAGACTTTTAAAGGTCTCAAAGCATTTCACAAAATGTCTATTAACTTCAATATGTTTCAGCCAATCACGTTGCAGAGTCTCTGAAGCCATTATATAATACTGAGTCAAAAATTACAAATTACAAATTTGTTGTAATAATTACAATTACAGTCCTTCATTACAGTTGTATCGTTTGCTCTAATCTACAGGCTTTTCAGACTGCCCAGAATGCTTTGCCCAGAATGGGCACTCGTCCAGAGCAAGGTGAGTTATAACACTTCATGCCCACCTTTAGATCAAATACATTATTACGTTATGATTAAACTATTCCAAGTTTTAATTATGAACCCTCCCTATAGACATCAGGATTGTGCTGCTGGGGAAATCCGGAGGAGGTAAAAGCAGTGCTGGAAACACAATCTTCGGACAAGGCGATGTGTTCCTTGCGGACAGTAACTCCACTTCCGCAACACAGATATGTAAAGCGCAGACCAAGAACATCAAAGGAAGAAACATCACCTTGATTGACACACCTGGATTATTTGACACTGACATCCCTAAAGAGAACCTCAAACCTATAATAGTCAAATGTATAACAGAGTGTGCTCCGGGGCCGCATGCCTTTCTCATTGTACTGAAAGTGGAACGGTACACAGTCCACGAGAAAGAAGCCGTAGCGAATATTGAGAAATATTTTTCACCAGAGGCCTTCAAATATGCCACAGTCCTCTTCACTCATGGTGAACAACTCAATGGTTTGACCATTGAGAAGTTTGTCCAACAGAATGCTGAACTGAACAAGCTTGTGGAGAAATGTGGAGGCCGCTATCACGTAATCGACAACAAATACTGGAACACCAGTCAGCAGGGTCAGCACAGCAACCAGTACCAAGTAGCAGAGCTACTCAACACCATAGAGAAGATGGTGAGAGAGAACGGAGGAGGATGCTACACCAACGAGATGCTCCAAGAGGCAGAGAGAGAAATACAGGCAGAGATAGAAAGTCTTAGAAAGGAGTCAAAGGACCAGATGTTAGAGGAAGAGATGAGAAAACAGGCTAAAGAAAGTGTGTGGAAGAAATGCCTGATCAAACTCTCAGGGATTACAGCAGGTGTAGTGGTAGGAGCGTTCCTTGGGGTGGCACTGGGGTCAGGGATCCCACTCACACTCGCTACAAAACCACTGGTTCATTTAGGTATACGTCAGATGGCAGCTTCAATGAAAACAGTGCAAACAGTCATGGAGACAGCGGCAGGACCAGTGCTTGCAGGAGAGACAGGGGCGCTCATGGGAATGGTTTCAGGTATAGGCATAGGAGCATGGGTACGCATAGGTGCAAGAGCAACAGCAGGAGCGGTAAGAGGAGGGATAGTAGGAGCTACTGTAGCAGAGGAGGCAGAGACAGTACAGGAGGCAGCAGAGAAAGCAGCTAGTGCTGTCTACAAGGAAGCTAAGGGTCTTTATGACCAAGCAGGCTCTAAGTAGCTGAGATATACCTGAAATCGTTGAGTGATGGTAAAGTGGTTTTCAACACCTGACTAATAACCATTTAGACACCAGTCAGTTCTATACCACTGTAGAATAGCTGATTGTTCAACATACAGCGCATTCGGAAAGTATTCAGACCCCTTGACTCTTTCCACATTTTGTTACGTTACAGCCTTATTAAATTTCTTTTTTGCAATTTATAAAAACTAAAAAACAGAAATACCTTATTTACATACGTTTTCACACCCTTTGTTATGAGAATCATAATTGAGCTCAGGTGCATCCTCTTTCCATTGATCATCCTTGAGATGTTTCTACAACTTGATTGGAGTTCACCTGTGGTAAATTCAATTGATTGGACATGATTTAAAAAGGCACACACCTGTCTATATAAGGTCCCACAGTTGACAGTGCATGTCAGAGCAAAAACAAAGCCATGAGGTCGAAGGAATTGTCCGTAGAGTTCCGAGACAGGATTGTGTTGAGGAACAGATCTGGGGAAGGGTACCAAAGCATTTCTGCAGCATTGAAGGTCCCCAAGAACACAGTGGCCTCCATCATTCTTAAATGGAAGAAGTTTGGAACCACCAAGACGCTTCCTAGAGCTGGCCAAACTGAGCAATCGGGGGAGAAGGGCTTTGGTCAGGGAAGTGACCAAGAAGCTGATGGTCATTCTGACAGAGCTCCAGAGTACCTCTGTAGAAATGGGAGAACCTTCCAGAAGGACAACCATCTCTGCAGCACTTCACCAATCAGGCCTTTATGGTAGAGTGGCCAGATGGAAGCCACTCCTCAGTAAAAGGCACATGACAGCCCACTTGGAGTTTGACAATAGGCACCTAAAGACTCTCAGACCATGAGAAACAAGATTCTCTGGTCTGATGAAACCAAGATTGAATTCTTTGGCCTGAATGCCAAGCGTCACATCTGGAGGAAACCTGGCACTATCCCAACGGTGAAGCATGGTGGTGGCAGCATAATGCTGTGGGGATGTTTTTCAGCGGCAGGGACTGGGAGACTAGTCACTATTGAGGGAAAGATAAATGGAGCAGAGAGATCCTTGATGAAAACCTGCTCCAGAGCGCATATGACCTCAGACTGGGGTGAAGGTTCACCTTCCAACAGGACAACGGCCCTAAGTACACTGCCAAGACAACACAGGAGTGGCTTTGGGACAAGAATCTCTGAATGTCCTTGAGTGGCCCAGCTAGAGCCCGGACTTGAACCCGATCTAACATCTTTGGAGAGACCTGAAAATAGCTGTGCGGCAAAGCTTCCCATCCAACCTGACAGAGCTTGAGAGGATCTGCAGAGAAGAATGGGAGAAACTCCCCAAATATAGATGTGCCAAGCTTGTGGCCTCATATCCAAGAAGACTCAAGGTGGTAATCGCTGCCTAAGGTGCTTCAACAAAATAATGGGGAAAGGGTCTGAATACTTCCCGATTGCACTTTATGTAGCTGCTTGTCAATATATATATATACATATTTTTTTTTTTCTTCAGTATATATTTTTCTTTTTTCATAGTTTAGTGAAAATGAAGATATGGTGGCAAATTATTATGATTATGACTATTTTTTAAAGTTTACGTTCAAATGGCTCTCCTTTGAAGTTGTGACCCACGACATACGCCTAGTTTCTTGAAACAAGTCTCATATAAGGAATTCAATCAATTTAAATAAATTCATTAGGCCCTGATCTATGGATTTCAAATGACTTGGAATACAGATATGCATTTGTTGGTCACAGATACCTTTAAAAAAAGGTAGGGGCGTGGATCAGAAAACTAGTCAGTAACGGGTGTGACCACCATTTGCCTCATGCAGCGCGACACATCTCCTTCACATAGAGTTGATCATGCTGTTTATTGTGGCCTGTGGAATGTTGTCCCACTCTTCTTCAATGGCTGTGCAAAGTTGCTGGATATTGGCGGGAACTGGAACACGCTGTCGTACACGTCGATCTAGAGCATCCCAAATATGCTAAATGGGTGACATGTCTGGTGAGTATGCAGGCCATGGAAGAATTGGAAGATTTTCAGCTTCCAGGAATTGTCTACAGATCCTTGCGACATGGGGCTGTGCATTATCTTGCTGAAACATGAGGTGATGGCGGAGGATGAATGGCACGACAATGGGGCCTCAGGATCTCGTCTTGGTATCTCTGTGCATTCAAATTGCCATCGATAAAATGCACCGCCACCATGGAGCACTCTGTTCACAACATTGTCATCAGCAAACCGCTCTCCCACACAACGCCATACATGCTGTCTGCTATCTGCCCGCTACAGTTGAAACGGGGATTCATCTGTGAAGAGCACACTTATCCAGCATGCCAGTGGCCATCGAATGTGAGTATTTGCCCACTGAAGTCAGTTACGACGCAGAACTGCACCCAGGTCAAGACCCCAGTGAGGACGACGAGCATGCAGATGAGCTTCCCTGAGACGGTTTCTGACAGTTTGTGCAGAACATCTTCGGTTGTGCAAACCCACAGTTTCATCAGCTCTCTGGGTGTCTGGTCTCAGACGATCCCGCAGGTGAAGAAACAGGATGTGAAGGTCCTGGGCTGGCGTGGTTACACATGGTCTGTGGTTGAGAGGCGGGTTGGATGTACTGCCAAATTCTTTAAAACAACATTGGAGGCAGTTTATGGTAGAGAAATTAACATTACTTTCTCTGGCAACAGCTCTGGTGGACATTCCTGCAGTCAGCATGCCAATTGCATGCTCCCTCAAAACTTGAGACATCTGTGGCATTGTTGCACCTGTGTAATTATCATACCATTTAATCAGCTTCTTGATATACCAGACCGGTTTGCCGGTCTTGACACCTTAATACTGACATAAATTTGAGATAGGAGAATCTATCTCTGGCCCTGTAGTATGGTGAAAGGAATGTCCTTTGTTTCAGAGACTTTTGCCACCCAAAAACTTCAACATCCAACAATGAACATTGGGACAATATATTTCAACATCCAAACATTGGGAATGATGAGAAATGGAATATGGAAAATGAATGTATATTTTGTGATGTCATTAAAAATGGTATAAAGGCGTTATAATGAAAACATTGTGACTTGAAGAGCTTTTACACTGTGTATATCCGGCTTACATCCTTTACCCTGTGTAGAAAATATCAAGGAGGAAGACAATGTTTTCATGAAGATAGGAATGTGAATTTAGCTTTCTAACAAAATCATAGTGATGATAATACTTTTGCCTCGTAACTAGCCACGCCCAAGGGAGCTCAGAGAGCGTGTCCGTATGACAGAAACGCCCCTCTTTACCAGAGTGCATAAAAGACTGAGATAAGAATTATCAGATCAGACTAGATGGACCTCAAGCTGCAGCTGTTGTCCATATTGGTCCGACCCTGAAAATCAACACGAGGTGAAGACGACAAAGTTGCCTCCACTAACAATCAATGTTACGGCTGAGAAGCTGTTCTAAGGACTGTATTTAAGAAGGTGAATTTAAGTGGGACCATCCTGTTACTCTCTTCAAACCATTGTCTACTACACTGCTCTCATCACCCCACAGGGGATCATCGACACGGCTGATTAGTCGTCCTCAGAAGACCACTTCCAGAACGAGTGAAAGTAAACAGACGACTAAGAAGAAGGACATTCTGACCTCTTGTGGACAATCTGAGCCTTACATCTGAGCCTTACATCTAAAAGGCCATCCGGAAAGAGAAGGCCCAATCGACCCTTCCCACGAAGGCCTGGGTCCAACAGAGACGACGAAGACAAACGCGTAAATACATGCATTACTTCTTACCAAACGGGCGACAGTTCTGGCAAAGTATTATGATTACTATGAGCTTAGGTCCATGTGTATCCAAGTGTTTCTCTCTCTCTCTCTCTCTCTCTCTCTCTCTCTAGCCATCTTTTGTAACAAGTGTCATATTGTACATCACAGTACGGTTGAAATATATATGGCAAATAGAAATCCTATATGGATGGTGTTAAGAGATGGATGGGAGGTATTGAATGGGGTTGAAGGATGGGTCTAATAACAAATAACAACAAATAATAACAAGATAACTAATAATGTAAGCATACTGTGTCCATAATAAGTATATAGGTAGTATGTTGGGAGCTTTTGGGAAAGAGCACAGTTAGAAAGATATGGCATATAGAAGCAAACCGGATGGACATCATGAAAATGATCGGAGAGGTTGAGAGTAGAAGAAGTTCAGGAGCAAAAAAATAAATTAATATATATATATATATAGATATAGAATTATTGTAAAATTAACTCTGTCCATAAGGTGTAGATAGTAAGTATAGACCGGTAGTAGAGGCCTGGGCGTTGTTGTTCACTAATTTACTCCAAGTAGGGAAAGGATGGTGGGGTTGAAAAGTAATAAAGGGGAATATATATATAAAAAATAAAATAAAACATGGGGGATTGGAAGTGATGCAGACAATTACATTGATAGAAGATACAATCTATCTGCAATATTAAGCTGATCCATCCCAAAAAAATAAAAAAAATAATAAATAAATAAACAAGTGTCATATTGTATTCGTTCGCTAGGGACCAGTTTTCATTGTATTAAGTTTCTAATCCCTACCTATACCGTGTATGTGTTTGTATCTTGTGTTATCATTTTTTATTAGTTAGTAAATAAATGATTAAATTAATTTGTGTGGTACTGAATAATCAGTAAGACCCGGGTTCGTGCAGACTTAAAGAGCCTACGACTTTCAGAATGAGACTGATATGAGGCAAATTATTAATAAATGATTGTTAAATGATAAGAGATATCTAGATATCTTTAGAGTTCATTCGGGAAACGGTAACTCGTTAAACAACTTTTCCCGTGGTGCCCCAAATTCCTAATGAGTTAATTGTTACATGATTAATTTAATCTAGTAACAATTAAACATAGTAGGTAATTATTGGATAAATAATAGTCATCACAATAATGAAAGTCACATCACGACGTGGGTATATGTTGTGAAATTGTTAGATATTACTCCACTGTTGGAGCTAGAAGCTACACCCGCAATAACATCTGCTAAACACGTGTGTGTGACAAATACAATTTGATTTGATCTGTCTGACATTTGAAAAAAAAAATCAGTATTGAAATTCGATCTCTAGCTGTCCCATAATAATGAACGTGTAGAGGTCGGGAGTCGAGATGAGACAGGCAGGCAGCTTTTCTCAGCCAGTCAAAATCATGAATAAGCATAATTTTTATGTATATATACAAATAAATGTCAATAGAAAACAGGTAAATCGAAGCAAAGTGCAGCTAGTTTGCAGTCTTTCCAGCTTCAGTTTGAAGTTATTGTGTTAGCGGTGTTGTTGGCTAGCTCCTCTGAACAACAGTGTCCTGATGAGAGAGCACATTTTCTATGCCAGGTGAAATTGTGCATCATTAGCTCATTGTTATGGATGTATCCAAATAAATGTCACTGGAAAACAGCTTAAACAAATGCAAATGCAGCTACTTTGTTATTATTCTGGCTGCACTGTTTAATGTGACTGTAAATTAGCCGTAGTTGGCTAGCTAGTAAGCGAGTGATAAGAACATTGCCAGCCAGTATCATAATAGAACATTTAGAACGAACGACTGGGTTGCGTCCATAGATACAGAACAAAATCTCGCTTAGGGCCCTCAAAAGGCTAGATCACAGCTATGTCATTGGGATGTTGATCTATTATGTAATGCATCTGTTTGTTATTTGATTAACCAAATCAACTAACAACAACAAAGATAATTATTAATTAACATTAATTATTACTTCCAGAAAAAAACATCTAAAGAAAATACATGATTATAATAATGCTACACATGAATTATTACATCCAAAAAATACAAATTTAAAAAAATACAATATTATAACTGTAGTAACTTGACAAGGAATGTCCACACGCATTTCAATAATACTTTCCTTTACTTTCAACCCAAGAAACAAAAAGTGTACAGCCATGTACAAATGGTACCAAAACAGTAGAACGATACAGCCCACTCAACCTGTGGTAGAATCACATTGTACAGATCTGACTCTTGGTGATGATATCATCAAAGGGGAAAGGTCACGGTCAATGGCAATAATAACCATGCACACATGAATAGCAATCATACTATACTGCAGGTAAGTACAACACATATTCAATGTAATTATTTATATAGCGTCCACACAATAACACTTCTCCCCCCTCAATTTAAATCCCCCCTGTAAGGAAAACATAAGGTTAACAAGTAAACCACATCAGTGTTTTCTTTTCTTTACTTCACAACACTGTAGAACTTCTGCTGGTGTAACTGTAAATGTAAACAACTAAGTCTGCTGCTCCAAACAAACACTAACACCACGAGTCTCTCAGTCTCAACTACAGAGTTAGTCTTTCAGGAGGCTTGTGACTACGCTGTGATCTGCGCAGTACTCCTGGTGTGCCACGAGACACAGGTAAGGCGTGTCCCAGTGGAGCTGGGTCTGAGGGCACAGGAGCGGGTTGGATGTTTGTGAGAGAATGTCCATCACCCTCTGCTGGAACCACTGAATGCCCCTGTTCCTCAGATACTGTTTCCTGTGGGGTTTCAACTTGTATACTACCACCCACAGCTGTTCCGTCTGAAAACATGATCTTGTTGTCACGCCCTGACTCAGGGGACTCGTATATATTGAGTCAGAGTGTGTATGTTCTATGTTGGTGTATATCTATGTTGATATTCTAGGATGTGTATTTCTATGTTGGCCGGTGTGGTTCCCAATCAGAGGCAGCTGTCGCTCGTTGTCTCTGATTGGGGACCATACTTAGGCAGCCTATTGGCACTAGTGGGTTGTGGGATCTTGTTCCGTGAAAGGTATGTTGTTTGTGTACCTTGGACTTCACGTTTCGTTTCTTGTTTTGTCGTTGTGTTTATAAGTCTAATAAACATGTATGCATATCACGCTGCGCCTTGGTCTGACCCGTTCATGAACGAACGTGACACTTGTCTTTGTCATAGCGGAGGCGGAGGTGGTCCTGGTGTCTGCGCATGACTCGACCATCAGTCAGTTTGACCACAAAGGAGACAGGACCACTCTGACTCAGAATGATACCTGGCAACCAGCGTTGGCTGCTTGTGAAGTTGCGGATGTAGACAGTGTCATTGGGTTTTAACTGTCTCTCCCTCGCGTGGTGGTCATGTCTCTCTTTTTGTTTCTCCTGCTTCCGTTCCACTCGTGCTTTGATGTCCGGACACAGTAGATCCAGGTGAGCTTTTGGCTTTCTGCCCATTAACATCTCCGCTGGAGCCTGTCCTGTTCTTGTTTGTGGTGTGATGCGGTACTGGAACAAGAACCGAGAGAGCTTAGTTGTGATGGTTCCCCCAGTCATTCTTTTGAGCCCCTCTTTCAGTGTCTGCACAGCCCGCTCCGCTAAGCCGTTTGAGGCTGGGTGAAACGGAGCGCTGCGGACATGGCGAATCCCGTTTCTCCACATGAATTCTTGGAACAAGTCACAGGTAAACGTTGTTGCGTTGTCGGACATAAGAGAGTCAGGCAGACCATGGGTTGCAAACACCTGCCGAAGCTTTTCGATGGTTGTGGTCGCTGTGATGTTGTTCATGATGTTAGCCTCCAGCCACTTGGAGTGCGCGTCCACCATGACAAGGAACATGTGACCCATAAAAGGGCCTGCAAAGTCTATGTGCAGCATAAGGAATCTTTTCACTTGGGACAGGATAGGATCCTGGTCTGTCCACTGTTTGATCTGTTTCACAGGTGAGTTTGACGATCTCTCCATTAGGAAAATTGTTTCGGGAGGCACCACCGTTGTGGTGGGCATCTCTGGTAGCGGGAGACGGCTGAGCGCGTCTGCGTTTGCATTGTCCTTCCCCGCTCTAGTGTACTGGTAAGCTGACAGTGTGAGGGCCCAGCGCTGTATCCTTGCTGAAGCCATGGGAGGAATGCATCTTGATTCACTGAAAAGGCTCATCAGTGGTTTGTGGTCAGTCCATATGGTGAAATGACGACCGTAGAGGTACTGATGGAAGCATTTCACAGCAAAGACTATGGCCAGACATCTTCTTTGTCTAACTGTGAATAACCCTTCTCAGCACTCGTCGGCATACGTGATGCGAATCCAATGGGTTTCTCTGACCTGTCATCCATCTGATGAGAGAGTACTGCCCCGACGCCATAGGGCAAGGCGTCACATGACAGGATGATCTCTTTGTCTTGGTCAAAATGAACCAGAAGTTGTGCTGATTGTAGTAGTGCTTTCACTTCCTTGAAAGCTTTCTCTTGTGCTGGCCCCCACTTCCATTTACAGTCTTTGTGGAGCAGCTGATAAAGTGGAGCCAACACTGTTGACAGCTCAGGGAGGAACTTACCATAGTAGTTCACCATGCCCAGGACCGACCTGAGCTCGGACACATTCTTGGGGTTTGGAGCATCCTTGATTGCCCTGACTTTGTCCTCCACAGGACACAGACCCTGCGCTGTGATCTTGTGACCTAGGTATGTCACACTCTGTGCTTGGAATGTGCACTTGCTACGCTTCAGGCGCAGCCCTGCCTCAGAGAATCTCTTTAACACCTGGGCCAGATGGTGGAGGTGCTCCTCCTCTGTCTCCCCTGTAACCAGGATGTCGTCCAGGTACACTGCTACATGAGGGATCCCCTGCAGCAGATTGTCCATTGTCCTCTGGAAAATGGCTGGGCTGGACGCCACTCCGAAAACCAAGCAGTTGTACCTGAACAAGCCTTTGTGCGTGTTGACTGTGACATACTCTTTTGAGTCCTCGTCCAGGAGGAGTTGTTGGTAGGCGTGACTCATGTCAAGCTTTGAGAACGTCTTACCTCCTGCAAGCGTCACAAACAGGTTCTCCACCCGCGGCAGCGGGTAAGCGTCTAGCTTAGAGGCCCCGTTGATGGTGAGTTTGTAGTCCCCACATATACGCACCGTGCCTTCACTTTTCAGAACGGGAATGATTGGAGCTGCCCAGCGGGAGAACTGAATGAGAGTCATGATGTTTGTTTCCTGCAGCCGCTCCAACTCATCTTCCACTTTCTTTTTCATGGCGTAAGGCACTGTCCTGGGCTTGAAAAAGCGAGGCTCGGCCTGAGGATCCACGAACAGCTTAACTGCAGTGCCCTGCAGTGTGCCCAGTTCATCTTTGAAAATCTCAGGGTACTTTTGAATGACATCCTCAGTCACTCGGTTGTGTTTTATCTCACCCCAGTTCAGTTGTATTTTGTTAAGCCAGTCACACCCTAGTAGTAGTATTCCCTTTCACCACCAGGAGCCGTGCTCTCGCTTCCTGGCTGTCCTTGTCAACCTCCATCCTCATCTGCTTTCCATCTACCTACACTGTAGCATAGATATGCTCTGCACGCGGCTCACTCACATTAAACATGTTGTAGGAACAATGCTCTTCCTCCTCCTCTGTGCTCTCTAGGTGGTGCGCTGCTGACTGCGGCTTCAGTGCTGTGAACTTGCCCAGCCCAATCCGCCCACCCTCTGGCTTGCTCCTAGGACCCCTGCATTTTTTAGCTAAATGTCCCTTTTTGTTGCAATTGTGACAGACAGTATCCTTGAACTTACAATTGTTTGCATAATGTGTTCCTCCACATCTGAAACATTCCACTGCTTTTCCCCTTTTTCCTGCCACCTCTTTTGTCACCTGATGCACTGCACAACTTCCACTGACTGTTGGCCTTTTGAATATTTTTCACATTACTAGCGGCCATCTCCATCCCTTGAGATAGTTCCAATGCTCTCTTGAAAGTCAGTGTGGCTTCCCCCAGCAACCTGCGCTGTCCTCATTAATGCCACAGACTAATCTGTCACGGAGCATGTCCTCTAACATAGGCCAAACTCACAATGTTCAGAGAGTTCAAGTAATTCAGCAACAAAGTTAGCAACAGACTGACCTGTTTTCCGAAAATGGTAGTTAAACTTGAACCTCTGGACAATCACTGAAGGCTTTGGATTGTGGTGAGTCTGAACGAGAGAGCAACTAGATCGCCAAAAGGAATTTCTCCCGGTCTCCTTGGTGTAGCCAAATTCCTCATTAGCTTGTAGGTTTTAGCCCCACACACACTCAAGAGAATAGAGCACTGTTTAGCCTCATCTGTAATTCCAAGTGTCCCAACCTTTCCACATATTCCGTCCAGTCCTCGTTCTATTCCACAAACTCGGTGATAGTCCCAAACATTGCCATTATAACGCCAACTTGTCCTTGATCTTCGTTAGCGATTTTCACCTGCTGCTGATCGTCCCCGTCGGCGTCTCCCTCCAGCGGCGGCTGCTCTCCGTCGCTCATCGCCCTGTACATGTTGATAAAGTTTTATCCTCGTCGCCAAAAATATGTAGTAACTTGACAAGGAATGTCCACACACATTTCAATATTACTTTCCTTTACTTTCAACCCAATAAATAAAAGGTGTACAGCCATGTACAAACGGTACCAAAACAGTAGAACGATACAGCCCACTCAACCTGTGGTAGAATCACATTGTACAGAACTGACTCTTGGTGATGACATCATCAGAGGGGAAAGGTCACGGTCAATGCCAATAATAACCATGCACACATGAATAGCAATCATACTATACTGCAGGTAAGTACAACACATATTCAATGTAATTATTTATATAGTGTCCACTCTATAACAATAACAATATTACTAGGGCTGTCAAATGATTAATATAATGAATCGCGATTAATCGCATTCAATTCTGTAGTTAAACGCACATTTTCTATTTGCTCAAATTTGGTGCTAAATAAAGATTATTTCCTTTTTTTTTATATGTGTATTTAGTTATAGGCATGTAGGGACAGAATCACAAAACATATTCTGTATCAGAATGATTTTAATGGCATATGCACCATAAACAAGTTAAGCAATACAAAAGTCCTGGAACTTACTAATGCTCCCAGTAGGCCAGGTAATGCTCCCTCATACATTCTCTCTCTCTCTCTCTCTCACACACACACACACACACACACACACACACACACACACACACACACACACACACACACACACACACACACACACACACACACACACACACAAACACACACACACACATACACACACACAGTTAAAGCTTCAGCCATTCCAAATGATTGTTCTCCCAATTACTGATTGGAGGGTTGGCTATAAGAAAAAAACTACTGGCTCTATGGATACAACGAACATAACTTGTCCAACTATGTAATGAATTCCACAGAACATAAACCTGCGACCATACACTTCAGTCGTCCTCCTATTTCTTTTCACTGAGCCAGTTTCAAAGACAAACAAGCCTGTTGACATTTTCAGATGATAAAGCTGCTCTCTTCTTTTGTACGATATGCCATAGGGAGTGAAAACAACCTCTCACAAGGTACTGATGTAGCAGGCGTTGCCAGGTACCTTTG
This sequence comes from Coregonus clupeaformis, assembly GCF_020615455.1. Taxonomy (NCBI): domain Eukaryota; kingdom Metazoa; phylum Chordata; class Actinopteri; order Salmoniformes; family Salmonidae; genus Coregonus; species Coregonus clupeaformis. The sequence goes on along the minus strand of NW_025533494.1, from coordinate 790,963 downwards.
TGCAATGCAGGCCAGCCTGGTGTGTGCCCCTGCATGATGTGACCACCACTGTAGTGGACAGTCCTCCATGTTGATGCTGGGCTCTGCTTTGTAACGCTCCACACATTTCTCAATGGACTCCTCCTCTTCATCAGAGTCAGACTCAGAAGAACTCAACAAAAGGGCAGCTTTCTTCTTTGGTGGCTGTGACTCTGTTGCTTTATCAGGTTGCTGTGCAGGCCTATCTTCCTTCAGCAAGTTGCTGACCAAATCCCACACCTCACCCCTCTCAGGTCTAGGAAGGCACTTCAGGTCCTTAAACCTTGGGTCGAGTGCTGTGGTGATCTTCAGCCATGTGAGCTTGGCGTTTTCCTTGCGTTTTTCCAGGTCTGTTGTGAATGTCAGCTTGATTCTTACCATGTAGGCAGGGTCATCATCTGAGCTCTCCATCACCTGAAGGAGATTACACAAATCAGGCAACACCACTGAGCAGGAAATGTACTTCTCTCCTCCCAGAGGTTCAGTCAAGTACCTGCAGTGAAAGATAATTCAAAATCACTTCAGTCAATTGTGAGAGACTTGTTATACACAGACTGTATCTCTCTCTCTCTCTCTCTCTCTCTCTCTCTCTCTCTCTCTCTCTCTCTCTCTCTCTCTCTCTCTCTCTCTCTCTCTCTCTCTCTCTCTCTCTGTCTCTCTCTCTCTCTCTCTCTCTCTCTCTCTCTCTCTCTCTCACACACACACACACTCTCTCTTTCTCTCTCTCTCTCTCTCTCACACACACTTTACACACTCACTCTCTCACAAATACACACACAAAACCATATTATAACACTAATAGTGAGATAAAGAATATTACCTGCAGGGCTTGTTATACACAGACTCTCTCTCACACAAACTCTCTCTCTATCTCCTGCTCTCTCTCTCTCTCAATTCAATTTCAATTTCAATTTAAGGGCTTTATTGGCATGTGGAACGTATGTTAACATTGCCAAAGCAAGTGAAGTAGATAGTAAACAAAAGTGAAATAAACGATAAATATAACAGTAAACATTACACTCAGAAATTCCAAAAGAATAAAGACATTTCAAATGTCATATTATGTCTACAGACAGTGTTGTAACAATGTGCAAATAGTTAAAGTACAAATGGGAAAATAAATAAACATAAATATGGGTTGTATTTATAATGGTGTTTGTTCTTCACTGGTTGCCCCTTTCTTGTGGCAACAGGTCACAAATCTTGCTGCTGTGATGGCACACCGTGGTATTTCACCCAGTAGATAAGGAAGTTTATCAAAATTGGGTTTGTTTTCAAATTCTTTGTGGATCTGTGTAATCTGAGGGAAATATGTGTCTCTAATATGGTCATACATTTGGCAGGAGGTTAGGAAGTGCAGCTCAGTTTCCACCTCATTTTGTGGGCAGTGTGCACATAGCCTGTCTTCTCTTGAGAGCCAGGTCTGCCTACGGCGGCCTTTCTCAATAGCAAGGCTATGCTCACTGAGTCTGTACATAGTCAAAGCTTTCCTTAAGTTTGGGTTAGTCACAGTGGTCAGGTATTCTGCCACTGTGTACTCTCTGTTTAGGGCTAAATAGCATTCTAGTTTGCTCAATTTTTTTGTTAATTCTTTCCAATGTGTCAAGTAATTCTCTTTTTGTTTTCTCATGATTTGGTTGGGTCTAATTGTGTTGTTGTTGTCCTGGGGCTCTGTGGGGTCTGTTTGTGTTTGTGAACAGAGCCCCAGGACCAGCTATTTTTTTTTTTTTTTTTTTATGGGGGTAGATCAGCTTACTATTGCAGATAGATTGTAACTTCTATCAATGTAATTGTCTGCATCTCTTACAATCCCCCATGTTTTTTATATATATACTCCCCTTTATTACTTTTTAACCCCGCAATCCTTTCCCTACTTGGGGTAAATTAGTGAACAACAATGCCCAGGCCTCTACTTCGAGCCTATACTTACTATCTACACCTTAAGGACACAGTCAATTTTACAATAATTCTATTTTATTTGTTTTTTTTTGTTTTTGCTCCTGAACTTCTTCTACTCTCAACCTCTCCGATCATTTTCATGATGTCCATCCGTTTTGCTTCTATATGCCATATCTTTCTAACTGTGCTCTTTCCCAAAAGCTCCCAACATACAACCTATCAGTGGCTGCTCCTGAAAAAATTCTCAGGAGGGGCAATTTTTCTGATGATTTAGGTGACCTACACACATTTTAAAAAAGATATGTCCAGCAACAACATGAAGACAGGGGCAGCATATAAGTCAATACCAGAAGCATTTATTGACTGATCTCAAAAGTGTTGGCTTACCAGGGTTGGTGGAGCCCTCAGTTTCATCTTTGCCTCGCAAAGCTAACTCAAACACTCCGCAAAAACTTCACACACTGGATTAGCCGGCTGAGGATGTGGCGGTTCTTGCTAATGTCGTAGTAAATATATTTGTTATAGTGAATATGGAATATGATATGTTGAGTAAAATGTTGTGCTAAGATCTATTTAGGTCAGGAGCTGGTTATAAGTTCTGTTCCTATCCAATAACAATGGACAAAAGGGTCCTATCTTGTCAGCCTTGTCAGCAGGTGGCCAAGGACAACACCCACGCCATAGGCCTCTCAGTTCTTCCAACTCACGAGTTCTTGCTCTGAGGACACACACACACACAAACACACACACACACACACATCATCACTGTTAAACACACACACACACACACACACACACACATCATCACTGTTAAACACACACACACACACACACACACAAAAATCCCCTCTCTTAGGCTGAACATTTGAAGACAGAGAACCCGACTCAGAGCCAATGCAACAGTGACAGTAGCCTGGAGGGGACCTCGCCCAACTCATCAGGACCAATCAGAAGATCAGAACTACTAGATTCAACCTACTTCATTTATTGCATAAAATGTCTGCACACAATGTTTCGGGGCTCTCTTTAGATAATAATAATAATAATAATAATAATATGCCATTTAGCAGACGCTTTTATCCAAAGCGACTTACAGTCATGCGTGCATACATTTTTGTGTATGGGTGGTCCCATATGGATCGAACCCACTACCTTGGCGTTACAAGCACCATGCTCTACCAGCTGAGCTACAGAAAGTGGATACTCATGGATGCGCATCGCAATTGTAAAATGTCAACACAATTGGAGACACCACGTCATTTTTGGAGACATGTTATTGACAGTAAACTATTGTAGATGCGACTGCTAACTAAATAAAACATTTTAGCTGGCTAGCTAATCATCTTAGCTAAATGTGGGGCAAACAATTCAGTTATTTACCGTTAATTTGAGGGATTGGGGTGAAAGAAATCGAGTTACATAGTGATACTTTACGATATACTGTATTGACAATATCGCAATATTTTAGCGCTAGTTGGCTGTACCTGCACCAAAACACCATTATTGTTCCTTCATAGCTTGTTCTCAATCTTTTCACATTGGGAGCCAATTTGTTTTCAGCACTTTTATTTCCATGACTGATCAAAACTCGTTCTCATGGCTTTCTGATCCCTCTGCAACAGACATATGGTGCGCAATAAAATCACATTATCGAATCGCAATACGTATAGAATCATGAGACTCGCAATGCTGATGCATATATCTTATCGTGAGGTTCCTGGCAATTCCCAGCCCAAGTTCATTTGCCACAACAAATCTCTTCGCTAGCAAACGCGATGTCTTCTCCAAAACGGCAATGTGTCTCCAGCAATGTTTACTTTTTTGACGTTCTATGGCATCTCCACTTTCCAAGCATATATGACCACATGTAATATTTTGGTAAGTGATGCAAATAGTGAACTATGTAGGGCCAGGATGTAAAATATATGTAGCTGCAGCAATTTCTCTTATCTGATATGGTAAGTAATGGGGCTTAATTTATAGCTCCCTAAGAGTTTGACGAACGGGTCCGTGCACGCGATTCCAGATATCTTTACCTCTGAATAAACTGCCTTTATTATACCATATCCACCCTGTCCAAAGTCTCTACTTGGTCTCAGTTCTCCAGTAAACTTGTGATTATCAACACTAACCTCATCGTTGTGGCGGCGGACAGCTAGCCTGTATCCCTCATCCAGTTGAGTGAGTGGCAATGTCTTTTTTCGTTTCGTACCAATTTTTTGGAAAATCCTCGGGTGTAGGACTTTCCGCCTTTAGTAGAAACCTGTTGAATTATTAAATTTGGTCTGGGAGGTCCTAATTGTTTCGTTGCCAATTTATCTTAATTTGTTCGCGACAAAAAGGAACTTCTTTCAAAGACACAATCCGCTCTTTTCTCAGTTACGTTCATGGTTACGTAACGTATGACGCAAAGCGCGTAAGTGCAAGCCCACAGACACCCATTGAGATTGTATTGAAGGCTCTGAAATTTGAAAAAATAGATTTTACATGGGAGTCTATGACAGACTTCTGGGCGATTTTCAACCTGACTGAAATCGCCCCCAAAAGGGGGGAGCCATTTGAAGCACGACTTTAGCCTGATTCGACATTTAGTGGCAGTGTGGCACTGTGGCAGATCAGACGTATAGATTACAACACTGATAACTACTGTTGCCGTGATATAATTGATTAGAAAAAAAATCCCTTCCTTTTCCCGTTTGGCAGTGCGTCGCCCATATCGCCCTATTGAACAGGCCGCCCCTGCAACCTATATACTTATTATGGACACAGTATGCTTACATTATTAGTTATCTTGTTATTATTTGTTGTTATTTGTTATTAGACCCATCCTTCAACTCCATTCAATACCTCCCATCTATCTCTTAACACCATCCATATAGGATTTCTATTTGCCATATATATTTCAACCGTACTGTGATGTTTTACAAAAGTTCTGAACCTTTCTATTCTCATTGCTTCTACAGATTGTGAATTAAAAATAAACATTTTTGCTAAAAGTATTATTATATTATTGATCGATTGACTATGACTTTTCAGATCACCCAGTAGTGCTATCTGCAAGGTTAGCTCCAGGTAAATATTGCAATCCTTTAGCCATTCCTGGACCTGTGTCCAAAAACAAGCTACAAATGGACAGAACCAAAACAAATGATCTAATGATTCTGTCTCTTCACAGCAAAATCTGCAGAGCTGGGAAGATTGTATCCCCCATATAAATAACATTCTATTGGTAGCAAGAATTTTATATAATAATTTAAATTGAAAGATTCTAATTTTTGAATCCGGTGTCATTTTGCGTGTCAGTTCATAAACACTATGCCATGGGATCGGTACGTCAAAAATCTCTTCCCAACTATTTTGCAATCTATATGGGACGGCTGTCAATCCGTTGGTCCATAAGTGAAACTGATATACTTTTTTATTTATCACAGTTTTCCTTAACCAATTATGTTCTTTAATGCAAGGCCGACAGACAAGTTCCTTACTTTCTCCCCCTTCCACTTTGTCACACCCTGGTTCTGGGACTCGTATTGTTGAGCCAGGGTGTGTGCATTCTATGTGTTTATTTCAATGTTGGTAGTTCTGTTGTGTCTATTTCTAGGTTGTTGTATGTTTGTATTGAGTGACTCCCAATCGGAGGTAACGAGTGTCAGCTGTCGGCTCGTTATCTCTGATTGGGAGCCATATTTATACTGTGTGTTTTCACCTTGGGGTTGTGGGTTTTTGTTCCTAGTCAGTCATTGTCACTGTGGACTTCACTATCGTCATTTATTGTTGTTGTTTTCGTGGTTGCTTTAATTAAATAAAGTCAACATGTTCGCTAAACACGCTGCGCCTTGGTCCGCTTCCTTAGACGATCGTGACAGAAAAACCCACCACAAAAGGACCAAGCAGCGTGTCCAGGAGCAAAGAGACTGGACATGGGAGGAGGCGCCTGGTAAGGAGATCGAGAGGCTGGCGATGGCCCAGGTGGGCAAATCGTGGTCCTGGGAGGACATGCTCGGGGGCAAGGGACCTTGGGGGAAGATCAAGGCCCTGGCGAGAGAGGAGCAACGGCGTCAGCAGGGCCATCGTCGGAAGGACGAGAGGCAACCCCAAGAAATTTTTAGGGGGGGGCACACGGCATGGACGACGGAGGCAAAGATGGGGCGAATCCAGGAGGCCACCAGGCCAGGGGTACACCGCCCTGTACGTCCTGTGCGGATGCCTCACACAGAGTGTGTGAGGGTAGGCATTCAGCCAGGACGGGTGGTGGCCGCTGTTCACTCCAGGCCTCCTATCCGTCTCCACAGCCCGGTCCGGCCTGTTCCTGCCACCCGCACCAAGTCTACGGTGTGCGTCGACAGCCCTGCCCGACCTGTTCCTGCTCTACGCACCAAGTCTACGGTGTGCGTCGACAGCCCTGCCCGGCCTGTTCCTGCTCTACGCACCAAGTCTACGGTGTGCGTCGACAGCCCTGCCCGGCCTGTTCCTGCTCTACGCACCAAGTCTACGGTGTGCGTCGACAGCCCTGCCCGGCCTGTTCCTGCTCTACGCACCAAGTCTACGGTGTGCGTCGACAGCCCTGCCCGGCCTGTTCCTGCTCTACGCACCAAGTCTACGGTGTGCGTCGACAGCCCTGTCCGGCCCAGTCCTGCTCCCCGCACCAAGTCTACGGTGTGCGTCGACAGCCCTGCCCGACCTGTTCCTGCCACCCGCACCAAGTCTACGGTGCGCGTCGCCAGCCCGACCCGGCCTGTTCCTGCCACGCGCACCAAACCTACGGTGCGCGTCGCCAGCCCGGTCCGGCCTGTTCCTGCCACCCGCACCAAGTCTACGGTGTGCGTCGCCAGCCCGACCCGGCCTGTTCCTGCCACTCGCACCAAGCCTACGGTGCGCGTCGCCAGCCCGGTCCGGCCTGTTCCTGCCACTCGCACTAAGCCAGGGGTGCGAGAAGTCAGCCTGGTAAGGCCCGTTCCTCCTCCACGCACCAGGCCTACGGGGTGCGTCGTCAGCCCTGTCCGGCTCGTTCCTGCTCTCCGCACCAGGTCTGTGGTGCGCGTCGCCAGCCCATTCCGGTCCATTCCTGTTCCACGCACCAAGCCAGGGGCGCGTGTCGTCAGTCCGGCTCCGGCCAGCGGGGCTAGACAGGACCAGGGGTACTGTGGGGGTGTATCGGAGGGTGGTGGTCTAGGCCGGAGCCAGAACCGCCACCGAGGAGGTATGCCCGCCCAGCCCTCCCCTGTTTGGGGTTTTTGAGGCGCGGTCGCAGTCCGCGCCTTTAGGGGGGGGTACTGTCACACCCTGGTTCTGGGACTCGTATTGTTGAGCCAGGGTGTGTGCATTCTATGTGTTTATTTCAATGTTGGTAGTTCTGTTGTGTCTATTTCTAGGTTGTTGTATGTTTGTATTGAGTGACTCCCAATCGGAGGTAACGAGTGTCAGCTGTCGGCTCGTTATCTCTGATTGGGAGCCATATTTATACTGTGTGTTTTCACCTTGGGGTTGTGGGTTTTTGTTCCTAGTCAGTCATTGTCACTGTGGACTTCACTATCGTCATTTATTGTTGTTGTTTTCGTGGTTGCTTTAATTAAATAAAGTCAACATGTTCGCTAAACACGCTGCGCCTTGGTCCGCTTCCTTAGACGATCGTGACACACTTTCCTCTTCCACTTTTGCGGTAAGGCTGCAATTATTTGGTTGTAATATTGGGTAGAGCAGACATTTCCATATGTTTTTGTTAGCTGCATGTGCGACTTAACTCCACCAGTCCTACCGATGATATCATTTACGAAGATTATACCTTTTTTAAACATTCTGTCAAAAAATTAAGGATTTTTGTCAATTAGTATATTTGAATTTAACCACAATATTTGTTGCATTATTTGTTTTGTCGTTTCTAGAGGATTAAATTGAAATTGCAACCAACTTTCTATGGCTTGTTTTAGAAATAGTGATATTTGGGAGATGATTTCCTTTTCAAATAACTGAAAATGAGTTGTTGTAATCTGAATAAAGGGAAAAAGGCCTTTCTTGAACATTGGGTGAGACAATCTTACTAATTTGCTGGAGAACCAGTTCGGATTTAAGTATAACTTTTGTATGACTGAAGCTTTTAGTGATAGGTCTAATGCTTTAATATTTAATAATTTCTGTCCTCCGAATTCATATTCATTATATAAATAGGCCCTTTTAATTTTGTCTGGCTTGCCGTTCCAAATAAAATTGAATCTTTTTTTCTCATATAATAAAAAAAATTGTTCGCTAGGCGTAGGCAAGACCATAAGTAAATAGGTAAACTGGGATAATACTAAAGAGTTCATCAGGGTGATTTTTCCACAAATTGACAGGTATTTTCCTTTCCATGGTAGTAAGATCTTATCTATTTTTGCTAACTTTCTATTAAAATTGATTGAAGTGAGATCATTTATTTCCTTTGGGATATTTATTCAGAGTATATCCACATCACCATCAGACCATTTTATTGGTAAACTACATGGTAATGTAAAAATTGTATTTTTTAGTGATCCAATACGTAATATAGTACATTTGTCATAATTTGGTTGTAATCCAGAGAGGTTTGAAAATGTATCTAGATCCTCTATGAGGATGTGGAGGGATTCTAATTGTGGATTTAAAAGAAAACATGAATCATCAGCGTACAATGACACCTTTGTTTTTAAGCCCTGGATTTCTAGTCCTCTGATATTATTATTGGATCTGATTTTAATAGCTAACATCTCGATGGCCACAATAAATAGATATGCCGATAGTGGACAACCTTGTTTCACTCCTCTTGACAGTTTAAAACTTTCTGAGAAATAGCCATTATTTACTATTTTACACCTAGGGTTACTGTACATGATTTTGACCCATTTTATAAGAGATTCTCCAAAATTGAAACGCTCCAGGCATTTATATATAAACCCCAGTCGTACTTTATCAAATGCCTTTTCGAAGTCTGCTATGAATAGCAGGACCAGCTTACTTTGGGGACTCTTCTCCAAGTTCATCTCTCTGTAGGGGATGGCTTTGTTATGGAAGGCTTGGGAATCACTTCCTTTTAAGTGGTTATAGAATTTAACGGCTCTTTTCTGGATTTTGATCATTAGCGGGTATCGGCCTAATTCTGCTCCGCATGCATTATTTGGTGTTTTTCGTTATACATGGAGGATATTTTTGCAGAATTCTGCATGCAGAGTCTCAATTTGGTGTTTGTCCCATTTTGTGAATTCTTGGTTGGTGAGCGGACCCCAGACCTCACAACCATACAGGGCAATAGGTTCTATAACTGATTCAAGTATTTTTAGCCAGATCCTAATTGGTATGTTGAATGTTAAGTTCCTATCTCTCTCTCTCTCTCTCTCACACACTCTCTCTCTCTCGCTCGCTCTCTCACACTCACACTCTCTCCCACACTCTCACACACTCTCTCTCTCTATCTCACATTCTCACACTCTCTCTCTCTCTTTCTCTCTCTCTAACATACACACACACTCTCTCTCACACACACACTTTACACACTCGCTCTCTCACAAATCCACACACAAAATCATATTATGATTCTGTCTCTGTCTCTCTCTCTCTCTCTCTCTCTCTCTCTCTCTCTCTCTCTCTCTCACACACACACACACTGTCACGCCCTGGCTCTGGGGACTCTTAAATGTTGAGTCAGGGTGTGTATGTTGTGTGTTGTGTATTTCTGTGTTGTGCATTCTAGATCGTATAGATCTATGTTGGCCGGTGTGATTCCCAATCAGAGGCAGCTGTAGCTCGTTGTCTCTGATTGGGGACCATACTTAGGTAGCCTATTGGCACTAGGGGGTTGTGGGATCTTGTTCCGTGTGAGGTATGTGTAGTGTTGCTGCCTTTGACTTCACGTATCGTTTCATTTGTTGTTTTGTCATTGAGTTTATTCATAATAAACATGTACGCATATCACGCTGCGCCTTGGTCCGTCTCGTCCGTAAACGATCTTGACAGAAGATCCCACCAAAATAGGACCAAGCAGCGTGTTCAGGAGCAAACGCCGGGAATTAAACAGGAGGTTACTTTAGTAGATGTCCTCCTCGGGTGGGGGAGAATTACGGAGGAGGAGGCCGTCCGCTACCGGAAGGCGATGAAGGAGGATGCCCAGGTAGGAGAGGAGAAACGGCGCCAACAGTGCCGACGACGGAGACCCGAGAGGCAACCCCAATAATTTTTTTTGGGGGGGCACACGGTGTGGACGACGAGGCAGCAGGAGGCAGCGACAGGGCGGATCTGCAGGTTAGGAGAGGAGGCCACCAGGTTACGGGGGCTATTGGTCCAGAGGGAGCAGGAGTTATTTGGTCAGAGGGAGGAGCTACAGGCGGCTATAAGGGAGAAGGAGAGTGTAGAGGCACGGCGAGAGGAGCTGGTTAGGCAGCAGAAGGAGCGGGGGTTTATAAAGGAACCCAGTCCCGCTCCTCGCACCAAGAAAGTGGTGCGTGTCGCCAGTCCGGTCCGGCCCGTTCCTGATCCCCGCACTAAGCCAGTGGTGTGTGTTCCCAGTACGGTCCGGCCAGTTCCTGCTCCCCGCACCAAGCCAGTGGTGCGTGTTCCCAGTCCGGCCCGGCCCAGTCCTGCTTCCCGCACCAAGCCAGTGGTGCGTGTTCCCAGTCCGGCCCGGCCCGTCCCTGCTCCCCGCACCAAGCCAGTGGTGCGTGTTCCCAGTCCGGCCCGGCCCGTCCCTGCTCCCCGCATCAAGCCAGTGGTGCGTGTTCCCAGTCCGGCCCGGCCCGTTCCTGCTCCCCGCACCAAGCCAGTGGTGCGTGTTCCCAGTCCGGCCCGGCCCGTTCCTGCTCCCCGCACCAAGACAGTGGTGCGTGTTCCCGTTCCTGCTCCCCGCACCAAGCCAGTGGTGCGTGTTCCCAGTCCGGCCCGGCCCGTTCCTGCTCCCCGCACCAAGCCAGTGGTGCGTGTTCCCAGTCCGGCCCGGCCCGTTACTGACCCTCGCACCAAGTCAGTGGTGCGCGTCTCCAGCCCGGCCCGGCCCGTTCCTGACCTTCGCACCAAGTCAGTGGTGCGCGTCTCCAGCCCGGTCCGGCCCGTTCCTGTCCCTCGCACCAAGCCAGTGGTGCGGCGTCGCCACCCGGCCCGGCCCGTTCCTGCCCCTCGCACCAAGCCAGTGGTGCGCGTCGCCAGCCCGGCCCGGCCTGTTCCTGCCCCTCGCACCAAGCCAGTGGTGCACGTCGCCAGCCCGGCCTGGCCTGTTCCTGCCCCTCGCACCAAGCCAGTGGTGCGCGTCGCCAGCCCGGTCCGGCCTGTTCCTGTCCCTCGCACCAAGCCAGTGGTGCGCGTCGTCAGCCCGGTCCGGCCCGTTCCTGCTCCTCGCACCAAGCCAGTGGTGCGTGTGTCCAGTCCGGCACGGCCCGTGACTGTCCCACCGGTGCCTGGTCTGGCACCGGTCAGCTGCTCCACTTCGGAGGCAGAGCAGTCCACTCCACCGGTGCCTGATCCAGCTCCGGTCAGCTGCTCCACTCCGGAGTCTGAGCAATCCGCTCCACCGGGGTCCAGTCCAGATCCAGTCAGCGGTTCCAGTCCAGACGCAGACGTCAGCCCCTCTCCAGGTTCGGGTTCTCCCACACCAGGGTCCAGACAGGGCTTGGTACGTCGTGGGAGGAAGAGGGGAAGCAGCGCGCCGAGGTCCAGACTAGACCAGGGGCGCAACAGGGAGGCGGAGAGTAAGTGGTCGTCACGCCCTGAGCCGGATCCGCCTCCGAGGCGGAATGCCCACCCGGCCCCTACCCTGTTATGTTTAGGTTGTGCGGTCGGAGTCCGCACCTTTGGGGGGGTACTGTCACGCCCTGGCTCTGGGGACTCTTAAATGTTGAGTCAGGGTGTGTATGTTGTGTGTTGTGTATTTCTGTGTTGTGCATTCTAGATAGTATAGATTTATGTTGGCCGGTGTGGTTCCCAATCAGAGGCAGCTGTAGCTCGTTGTCTCTGATTGGGGACCATACTTAGGTAGCCTATTGGCACTAGGGGGTTGTAGGATCTTGTTCCGTGTGAGGTATGTGTAGTGTTGCTGCCTTGGACTTCACGTATCGTTTCATTTGTTGTTTTGTCATTGAGTTTATTCATAATAAACATGTACGCATATCACGCTGCGCCTTAGTCCGTCTCGTCCGTAAACAATCGTGACACACACACACACACAAACTCTCTCTATCAATTCAATTTTTTTCAATTGAAGGGCTTTATTGGCCGTATGTAAACATTGCCAAAGCAAGTGGAGTAGATAGTAAACAAAAGTGAAATGAACAATAAATATTAACAGTAAACATTACACTCAGAAGTTCCAAAATAATAAAGACATTTCAAATGTCATATTATGTATATTTACATACATTTTAGTCATTTAGCAGACGTTCTTATCCAGAGCGACTTACAGTTAGTGAATACATATTTTTTTATATATACTGGCCCTCCGTGGGAATCAAACCCACAACCCTGGCGTTGCAAACGCCATGCTCTATCAACTGAGCTACATCCCTGCCGGCCATTCCCTCCCCTACCCTGGACGACGCTGGGCCAGTTGTGCGCCGCCCACGGCTGCGACAGAGCCTGGATTCGAACCAGGATCTCTAGTGGCACAGCTAGCACTGCGATGCAGTGCCTTAGACCACTGTGCCACTCAGGAGTATATATACAGTGTTGTAACAATGTGCAAATAGTTAAAGTACAAATGGGAAAATAAATAAAACATAAATATGGGTTGTATTTATAATGGTGTTTGTTCTTCACTGGTTGCCCTTTTCTTGTGGCAACAGGTCACAAATATTGCTGCTGTGATGGCACACCATGGTATTTCACCCAGTAGATAAGGGAGTTTATAAAAATTGGGTTTGTTTTCGAATACTTTGTGGATCTGCGTAATCTGAAGGAAATATGTGTCTCTAATATGGTCATACATTTGGTAGGAGGTTAGGAAGTGCAGCTCAGTTTCCACCTCATTTTGTGGGCAGTGTGCACATAGCCAGTCTTCTCTTGAGATATTGGGGAAGATGCCAGAGCTAAGGATGATGTTAAAGAGTTTAAGTATAGCCAATTGGAATTTGTGGTCTGTATATTTTATCATTTCATTGAGGATACCATCAACAACACAGGCCTTTTAGGGTTGGTGGGTTTGTCTTTTGTCCTGTAGTTCATTCAATGTAATTGGAGAATCCAGTGGGTTCTGGTAGTCTTTAGTAGTTGATTCTAAGATTTGCATTTGATCATGTATATATTTTTGCTGTTTGTTCTTTGTTATCGGGCCAAAAAGATTGGAGAAGTGGTTTACCCATACATCTCCGTTTTGGATAGATAGCACTTCGTGTTGTTGTTTGTTTAGTGTTTTCCAATTTTCCCAGAAGTGGTTAGAGTCTATGGATTATTCAATTACATTGAGCTGATTTCTGACATGCTGCTCCTTCTTTTTACGTAGTGTATTTGTGTATTGTTTTAGTGATTCACCATAGTGAAGGCGTAGGCTCAGGTTTTCTGGGTCTCTATGTTTTTGGTTTGATAGGTTTCTCAATTTCTTTCTTAGGGTTTTGCATTCTTCATCAAACCATTTGTCATTGTTGTTACTTTTCTTCGGTTTTCTGTTAGAGATTTTTAGATTTGATAGGGAAGCTGAGAGGTCATATACAGTGGGGAGAACAAGTATTTGATACACTGCCGATTTTGCAGGTTTTCCTACTTACAAAGCATGTAGAGGTCTGTAATTTTTATCATAGGTACACTTCAACTGTGAGAGACGGAATCTAAAACCAAAATCCAGAAAATCACATTGTATGATTTTTAAGTAATTAATTTGCATTTTATTGCATGACATAAGTATTTGATCACCTACCAACCAGTAAGAATTCCGGCTCTCACAGGCCTGTTAGTTTTTCTTTAAGAAGCCCTCCTGTTCTCCACTCATTACCTGTATTAACTGCACCTGTTTGAACTCATTACCTGTATAAAAGACACCTGTCCACACACTCAATCAAACAGACTCCAACCTTTCCACAATGGCCAAGACCAGAGAGCTGTGTAAGGACATCAGGGATAAAATTGTAGACCTGCACAAGGCTGGGATGGGCTACAGGGCAATAGGCAAGCAGCTTGGTGAGAAGGCAACAACTGTTGGCGCAATTATTAGAAAATGGAAGAAGTTCAAGATGACGGTCAAACACCCTCGGTCTGGGGCTCCATGCAAGATCTCACCTCGTGGGGCATCAATGATCATGAGGAAGGTGAGGGATCAGCCCAGAACTACACTGCAGGACCTGGTCAATGACCTGAAGAGAGCTGGGACCACAGTCTCAAATAAAACTATTAGTAACACACTACGCCATCATGGATTAAAATCCTGCAGCGCACGCAAGGTCCCCCTGCTCAAGCCAGCGCATGTCCAGGCCCGTCTGAAGTTTGCCAATGACCATCTGGATGATCCAGAGGATGAATGGGAGAAGGTTATGTGGTCTGATGAGACAAAAATATAGCTTTTTGGTCTAAACTCCACTCGCCGTGTTTGGAGGAAGAAGAAGGATGAGTACAACCCCAAGAACACCATCCCAACCGTGAAGCATGGAGGTGGAAACATCATTCTTTGGGGATGCTTTTCTGCAAAGGGGACAGGACGACTGCACCGTATTGAGGGGAGGATGGATGGGGCCATGTATCGCGAGATCTTGGCCAACAACCTCCTTCCCTCAGTAAGAGCATTGAAAATGGGTCGTGGCTGGGTCTTCCAGCATGACAACGACCCCGAAACACACAGCCAGGGCAACTAAGGAGTGGCTCCGTAGAGAAGCATCTCAAGGTCCTGGAGTGGCCTAGCCAGTCTCCAGACCTGAACCCAATAGAAAATCTTTGGAGGGAGCTGAAAGTCCGTATTGCCCAGCGACAGCCCCCGAAACCTGAAGGATCTGGAGAAGGTCTGTATGGAGGAGTGGGCCAAAATCCCTGCTGCAGTGTGTGCAAACCTGGTCAAGACCTACAGGAAACATATGATCTCTGTAATTGCAAACAAAGCTTTCTGTACCAAATATTAAGTTCTCCTTTTCTGATGTACAGTGAGGGAAAAAAGTATTTGATCCCCTGCTGATTTTGTATGTTTGCCCACTGACAAAGACATGATCAGTCTATAATTTTAATGGTAGGTTTATTTGAACAGTGAGAGACAGAATAACAACAAAAAATCCAGAAAAACGCATGTCAAAAATGTTATAAATTGATTTGCATTTTAATGAGGGAAATAAGTATTTGACCCCTCTGCAAAACATGACTTAGTACTTTGTGGCAAAACCCTTGTTGGCAATCACAGAGGTCAGACGTTTCTTGTAGTTGGCCACCAGGTTTGCACACATCTCAGGAGGGATTTTGTCCCACTCCTCTTTGCAGATCTTCTCCAAGTCGTTAAGGTTTCGAGGCTGACGTTTGGCAACTCGAACCTTCAGCTCCCTCCACAGATTTCCTATGGGATTAAGGTCTGGAGACTGGCTAGGCCACTCCAGGACCTTAATGTGCTTCTTCTTGAGCCACTCCTTTGTTGCATTGGCCGTGTGTTTTGGGTCATTGTCATGCTGGAATAGCCATCCACGACCAATTTTCAATGCCCTAGCTGAGGGAAGGAGGTTCTCACCCATGATTTGACGGTACATGGCCCCGTCCATTGTCCCTTTGATGCGGTAAAGTTGTCCTATCCCCTTAGCAGAAAAACACCCCCAAAGCATAATGTTTCCACATCCATGTTTGACGGTGGGGATGGTGTTCTTGGGGTCATAGGCAGCATTCCTCCTCCTCCAAACACGGCAAGTTAAGTTGATGCCAAATAGCTCGATTTTGGTCTCATCTGACCACAACACTTTCACCCAGTTCTCCTCTGAATCATTCAGATGTTCATTGGCAAACTTCAGACGGGCCTGTATATGTGCTTTCTTGAGCAGGGGGACCTTGCGGGCACTGCAGGATTTCAGTCCTTCACGGCGTAGTGTGTTACCAATTGTTTTCTTGGTGACTATGGTCCCAGCTGCCTTGAGATCATTGACAAGATCCTCCCGTGTAGTTCTGTGCTGATTCCTCACCGTTCTCATGATCATTGCAACTCCACGAGGTGAGATCTTGCATGGAGCCCCAGGCCGAGGGAGATTGACAGTTCTTTTGTGTTTCTTCCATTTGCGAATAATCGCACCAACTGTTGTCACCTTCTCACCAAGCTGCTTGGCGATGGTCTTGTAGCCCATTCCAGCCTTGTGTAGGTCTACAATCTTGTCCCTGACATCGTTGGAGAGCTCTTTGGTCTTGGCCATGGAGGAGAGTTTGGAATCGGATTGATTGATTGCTTCTGTGGACAGGTGTCTTTTATACAGGTAACAAGCTGAGATTAGGAGCGCTCCCTTTAAGAGTGTGCTCCTAATCTCAGCTCGTTACCTGTATAAAAGACACCTGGGAGACAGAAATCTTTCTGATTGAGAGGGGGTCAAATACTTATTTCCCTCATTAAAATGCAAATGAATTTATAACATTTTTGACATGTGTCTTTCTGGATTTTTTTTGTTGTTATTCTGTCTCTCACTGTTCAAATAAACCTACCATTACAATTATAGACTGATCATTTCTTTGTCAGTGGGCAAACGTACAAAATCAGCAGGGGATCAAATACTTTTTTCTCTCACTGTATCAAATACTTATGTCATGCAATAAAATGCAAATTAATTACTTAAAAATCATACAATGTGATTTTCTGGTTTTTGTTTTAGATTCCGTCTCTCACAGTTGAAGTGTACCTATGATAAAAATTGCAGACCTCTACATGCTTTGTAAGTAGGAAAACCTGCAAAATCGGCAGTGTATCAAATACTTGTTCTCCCCACTGTATACTGTTTAGGTTTTCTACTGCCAAGTTTACACCTTATTTTCCACCATAATTCATTAAAAATCCTACAATGTGATTTTCTGGGAAAAAAAATCTCAATTTGTCTGTCATAGTTGACGTGTACCTATGATGAAAATTACAGGCCTCTCTCATCTTTTTAAGTGGGAGAACTTGCACAATTGGTGGCTGATTTTACAGCCCTCTAACCAATTGTACTATTATGTGTGTTTTTCCGCGTTATTTGTAATTTATTTTGTACATAATGTTTCTGCCATCGTCTCTTATAACCAAAGAGAGCTTCTGGATATCAGGACAGCGATTACTCACCTAGCATTGGACGAAGATTTTTTCTTCAACGAGGCGTTCGCGAAGGATTTCCAACAGACACCCGACAAGGCCCAGATCCCCGTCATTCGCGTGAGGAAGAGACGGAGATATCGTGGACGCAGATCCGGGTGCCTTGTAAGGATCCGACGGCGAGCGAGTAAACTGCCTCTCCCATCAATCCTATTAGCCAACGTTCAATCTTTTGAGAATAAAATTGACGATTTAAGATTACGGTTATCCTACCAACGGGACATTAAAAACTGTAATATCTTATGTTTCACGGAGTCGTGGCTGAACGACAACAATGATAACATTCAGCTAGCAGGCTATACGCTACATCGACAGGACAGAACGGCAGACTACGGTAAGACAAGGGGTGGCGGTCTCTGTATATTTGTAAACAACAGCTGGTGCACAAAATCAAATACTAAGGAAGTCTCGAGGTTTTGCTCGCCTGAGGTAGAGTATCTTATGATAAGCTGTAGACCACACTATTTACCAAGAGAGTTTTCATCTATATTTTTCATAGCTGTCTATTTACCACCACAAACCAATGCTGGCATTAAGATTGCACTGAATGAGTTGTACAAGGCCATTAATCAACAGGAAAACGCTCATCCAGATGCAGCGCTCCTAGTAGCCGGGGACTTTAATGCAGGGAAACTTAAATCCGTTCTACCTAATTTCTACCAGCATGTTAAATGTGCAACCAGAGGGAAAAATACTCTAGACCACCTTTGCTCCACACACAGAGACGCATACAAAGCTCTCCCTCGCCCTCCATTTGGCAAATCTGACCATAACTCTATCCTCCTGATTCCTGCTTATAAGCAAAAACTGAAGCAGGAAGCACCAGTGATTCGGTTAATAAAAAAGTGGTCAGATGACGCAGATGCTAAGCTACAGGACTGTTTTGCTAGCACAGACTGGAACATGTTCCGGGGATTCTTCAGACAGCATTGAGGAGTACACCACATCAGTCACTGGCTTCATCAATAAGTGCATCGATGATGTCGTCCCCACAGTGACCGTACGTACATACCCCAACCAGAAGCCATGGATTACAGGAAACATCCGCACTGAGCTAAAGGGTAGAGCTGCCGCTTTCAAGGAACGGGACTCTAACCCGGACGCTTATAAGAAATCCCGCTATGACCTCCGACGAACCATCAAACAGGCAAAGAGTCAATACAGGTCTAAGATTGAATCATACTACACTGGCTCTGACGCTCGTCGGATGTGGCAGGGCTTGAAAACTATTACAGACTACAAAGGGAAGCACAGCCGCGAGCTGCCCAGTGACACAAGCCTACCAGACGAGCTAAACCACTTCTATGCTCGCTTCGAGGCAAGCAACACTGAAGCATG